>NW_017670665.1:0-45448 GCF_001879085.1 Nicotiana attenuata | reverse complement strand
ATGTTCACGGAGGGTGAACTAGGATCGTGACAAGTTGGTATCAGAGCTCTAGGTTCATAGGAGTCACGGAACACAGGCCGGTTTATTAGAGTCTCGTTGATCGGTACGGAGACGTCTGTACTTATCTACGAGAGGCTATGTAACTGTTTAGGAAAAATCTTCATTTCATTTGAATTCCTTATCGTGCGATATTTTTGACATCAATTCTAAACTTCTGACTTCTATTCTCTCACAGATGGTGAGGACACGCGCTACTCGAGATGATCAGGCACCCGCGCCCCTACTGCAGCCGTCAGAGGCTGGGGCCGGGGGAGAGGTCGAGGATGCGCACGTGGTGCAGCCGGAGCACCTGCGCGAGCTGCCGCCGAGGTACCACCAGCAGATCCAGCCGGAGCCCAGGCACCTGGCACACCTACTACTGCCACTACTACTCCAGCTCTCCAGGAGACTTTGGCTCAGTTCATGAGCATGTACACCACCTTGGCTCAGGTAGGGTTGCTTCCCCTTGCTGCAGCCACATCCCAGGCCGGGGGAGGAGCACAGACTCCCGCCGTCCGTACTCCTGAGCAGCGAGTGCAGGTTGAGCAGGCTCCCGAGATTATTCCCGCACCGCCTGCAGCGCCAGTTCAGCCCGAGGATGGAACAGCTGCTTCAGAGGACGAGCAGCGGAGACTTGAGAGGTTCAAGAAGTATGATCCCCCAGTGTTCAATGGATTAGCATCAGACGATGCCTTGGAATTTCTAGAGGAGTGTCATCGTATTCTTCACACTATGGGCATAGTGGAGTCCAGCGGGGTTTCTTTCACTGCTTTTCAGCTTCGAGGAGCCGCCTATGATTGGTGGCGCACTTATGAGATAGACAGTCCGGTCGAGGCTGCTTCACTGACTTGGACCCATTTCTCGGATATGTTCATGAGAGAGTTTGTTCCCTAGAGTCTCAGGGACGCATGTCGCGCAGAGTTTAAGCACTTGCGCCAGGGTGCTATGACCGTTTCGGAGTATGCTATCCGCTATACCAGGTTGGCCAGGCATGCACCGGCCTTGGTTGCTACAGTTCGGGAGAGGGTTCGCAGGTTCATTGAGGGTCTTATCCCACCCATCAGATCTAGCATGGCTCGAGAGTTGGAGATGGAAATTCCTTATCAGCAGGTAGTGAGCATTGCTAGGAGGATTGAGGGTATGCTCGCCAGGGAGCAAGGGGAGAGGGAGGCAAGAGGTCTCGAGAGTCGGGTCACTACTCTGGTGCCCGTACTCCATCAGCAGGTCGTTATGGCAGAGGTTATGTGGGTCGCCCTGTTCATTCAGCTCTTCCAGCCGCCGACAGTGCTCCAGCTCCGCCTACACCTCAGGAGCCTTACTATGCACCTCCAGTTTCTAGCGCGCCTCCTGCTCGTACCGAGGTTGTTGCCTCTGACTCCATCATTACAGGTATTATACTGGTTTGTCACAGAGAGGCGTCGGTTCTATTCGATCCGGGATCTACTTATTCTTATGTGTCTTCTTACTTTGCTCCGCATTTGGGTGTGCCTCGGGATTCTTTAAGTGCCCCCGTTTATGTTTCTACTCCTGTGGGGGATTCTCTTGTTGTGGATCGCGTTTATCGGTCATGTTTGGTTACTATTCGTGTTTTGAGACCAGAGCGGATTTATTGTTACTCGGTATGGTTGACTTTGACATTATCTTGGGCATGGACTGGTTGTCGCCCCATTTTGCTATTCTTGATTGTCACGCCAAGACCGTGACGCTGGCTATGCCAGGTATTCCACGTATTGAGTGGAGTGGTACTTTAGATCACACTCCCAGTAGAGTTATCTCTTTTCTTAAAGCTTAGCGCATGGTTGAGAAGGGGTGTGCTGCGTAGTTAGCTTATGTGAGAGATGTCAGTGCTGATACCCCTTCTGTTGATTCGGTTCCAGTGGTACGGGATTATCCCGATGTGTTTCCAGCTGATCTTCTGGGCATGCCGCCCGATAGAGACATCGATTTTGGCATTGATCTGTTGCCGGGCACTCAGCCCATTTCCATTCCTCCGTATCGTATGGCTCCTTCTGAGTTGAAGGAGTTGAAGGATCAGTTACAGGAACTACTTGGTAAGGGTTTTATTCGACCCAGTGTTTCACCGTGGGGTGCTCCTGTTTTGTTCGTGAAGAAGAAGGATGGTTCTATGCATATGTGTATTGATTATCGTCAGCTGAACAAGGTTACAGTGAAGAACCGTTATCCTTTGCCTCGTATTGATGATCTGTTTGACCAGCTTCAGGGCGCACAGGTGTTTTCTAAGATCGACTTGCGCTCAGGGTACCATCAGTTGAAGATTCGGGAGCCAGATATCCCGAAGACTGCCTTCAGGACTCGGTATGGTCATTACGAGTTCCTTGTTATGTCATTTGGGCTGACCAATGCCCCAGCAGCTTTCATGCATTTGATGCACAGTGTGTTCAGACCATATCTTGGCTCGTTCATTATTGTTTTTATTGATGATATTCTGGTGTATTCCCGGAGTCGGGAAGATCATGAGCAGCACCTAAGGACCGTGCTTCAGACCTTGAGGGAGAAGAAGTTATATGCAAAGTTCTCAAAATGTGAGTTTTGGCTGAGTTCGGTGGCATTCTTAGGCCACGTGATTTCGAGTGAGGGTATTCGGGTGGATCCGAGGAAGATAGAGGCCGTACAGAGTTGGCCCATGCCGTCCTCAGCTACAGAGATTCGCAGTTTCCTTGGTTTGGCGGGCTACTGCCATCGCTTCATGGAGGGATTTTCATCGATTGCGGCCCCTATGACTAGATTGACCCAGAAGGGTGCCCCATTTCAGTGGACAGAGGAGTGTGAGGTGAGCTTTCAGAAGCTCAAGACAACTTTGACTACAGCCCCAATTTTGATGTTGCCTACCGGTTCGGGGTCTTATACTGTCTATTGTGACGCCTCGAGAGTTGGCCTTGGAGCGGTGTTGATGCAGAACGGTAGGGTGATTGCCTACGCGTCCAGACAGTTGAAGATACATGAAAAGAATTTCCACGACCTTGAGTTAGCTGCCATTGTTCATGCCTTGAAGATCTGACGTCATTATTTGTACGGTGTGCCTTGTGAGATCTATACTGACCATCGGAGCTTGCAGCACTTGCTCAAGCAAAAGGATCTAAATATGCGTCAGAGGAGGTGGTTAGAGTTGCTGAAGGATTATGATATCACTATCCTATATCACCCGGGCAAGGCCAATGTGGTGGCGGATGCCTTGAGTCGCCGGGCGGAGAGTTTGGGAAGTTTGGCATATCTACCAGCTTCAGAGAGGCCTATGGCGATGGATGTTCAGGCCTTAGCCAGCTAGTTTGTGAGACTGGATCTTTCAGAGCCCAGTCGGGTTCTAGCTTGTGTGGTTTCCCGGTCTTCCTTATTTGATGGTATCAGGGAGCAGCAATATGAAGACCCTCATTTGCTTGTCCTTAAGGACAAGGTTCAGCGTGGAGATGCCAGAGATGTGACCATCGGAGATGACGGGGTATTGAGGATACAGGGCCGGATTTGTGTGCCCAATGTGGATGGGCTTCGAGAGTTGATTTTAGCAGAGGCCCATAGTTCGCGGTATTCCATCCATCCGGGTGCCACAAAGATGTATCAGGACTTGAGGCAGCACTATTGGTGGAGGCGGATGAAGAAAGATATAGTTAGTTATGTGTCTAGGTGCCTCAACTGCCAGCAGGTGAAGTATGAGCACCAACGCCCGGGTGGGTTGCTTCAGCAGATAGAGATGTCGGAGTGGAAATGGGAGCGCATCACCATGGATTTTGTATCTGGACTCCCACGGACCTTGAAGAAGTTTGATGCCATTTGGGTTATTGTGGATCGGCTGACCAAGTCCGCTCATTTCATTCCTGTGTGTACCACTTATTCATCGGAGCGGTTGGCGGAGATTTATATTCGGGAGATCGTCCGTCTGCATGGTATTCCAGTTTCTATTATTTCGGACAGAGGTACTCAGTTTACATCGCGGTTCTGGAGAGCCGTGCAGCAGGAGTTAGGTACTCGGGTGGAGTTGAGCACATCATTTCACCCCCAGACAGACGGATAGTCCGAGCACACTATTCAGATTCTTGAGGATATGCTCCGTGCGTGTGCGATTGAGTTTGGAGGGTCTTGGGATCATTTCTTGCCATTGGCGGAGTTTGCTTACAACAACAATTATCAGTCTAGCATTCAGATGGCGCCGTATGAGGCTTTATATGGTAGGAGGTGTAGATCTCCGGTGGGCTGGTTTGAGCCGGGTGAGGCCAGGCTATTGGGAACAGAGTTGGTTCAGGACGCATTGGAGAAGGTTAAGATGATTCAGGATAGACTCCGTACAGCCCAGTCCAGACAGATAAGCTACGCGGACAGGAAGGTTCGTGATGTTTCATATATGGTTGGTGAGCGGGCTCTGCTTCGGGTTTCGCCTATGAAAGGCGTCATGAGGTTTGGGAAGAAAGGGAAGTTGATTCCGAGGTTCATTGGCCCTTTTGAGATCTTGAGGCGAGTTGGGGAGGTTGCCTATGAGCTTGCCTTATCTCCCAGTTTGGCCGGAGTTCATTCGGTATTTCATGTTTCGATGCTCCGGAGGTATCACGGTGACCCGTCGCACGTGTTGGATTTCAGTTCAGTCCAGTTGGACAAGGATATATCCTATGTTGAGGAGCCAGTGGCTATATTGGACAGGCAGATCAGAAAGTTGAGGTCAAACAACATTGCTTCAGTGAAGGTTCAGTGGCGGGGTCAGCCGGCCGAGGAGGCGACTTGGGAGACCGAGCAGGATATGCGCAGCAATTACCCTCACCTTTTCACTACTTCAGGTATGTTCTCTATGCTCGTTCGAGGACGAACGAATGTTTAAGTGTAGGAGGATGTGACGACCCAGCCGGCCGTCTTAAGAATTTACGCCCCGATCCCCTATTAACTGCTTCCCCTAAGTTCATTTATGCTATTTTAGTTTGCCGGGACGTTCGGTGTTGGGTTTCGGAGAGTTTTGGGACACTTAGTCCCTAAATGAGAGCATAAGTGTTGAAAAGTGGCCCGTAGTCAGAACAGTATGAAGACGACCTCGGAATGAAAATCCGATGGTTCCATTAGCTCCGTTAGGTGATTTAGGGGTTGGGAGCGTGTTCGAATGTGTTTTGGAAGTCCGTAGCTCATTTAGGCTTGAAATGTCGAAGTTTGAATTCTTGAAATTTCCGGTCCGATAGTGAGTTTTTGATCCGTGGGTCGGAATGGAATTCCGGAAGTTGCAGTAGCTCCGTCATGTCATTTGGGACGTGTGTGCAAAATTTCAGGTCATTCGGACGCGTTTTGGTTGGGTTTTTGATCGAAAGCGTATTTTGATGAAATTGGAAGTTCTTAGGCTCAAATCCTTGAATTAATTGAGTTTCCGACGTTGTTTTAGGTGGTTTAAGGATTGGTACAAGTTTGAATGAGATATTAGGTGTTATTGGTGCTTTTGGTTGAGGTCCCGGGGGCCTCGGGATGATTTCGGGTGGTTAACGGGAAAATTTGTGAAGTGTTGCAGCAGCTGAAGTTTTTCCCTTCTGGTATTTTTGCTTCTGCGGCTTGGGAACCGCAGAAGCGGCCTTAGCATCGCAGAAGCGGGTTTGGGCATAGTTTTCAGGCTCCGCAGATGCGGAGGAAATCCCGCAGAAGCGGACTCGCATTTGCGAGAAAGGAACCGCAGATGCGGAACCTTGGATTTTTATCAGAGCCGCAGAAGCGGAAATCCCTGTTCAGATATAGAGATTTCGAGGGTTAGTTTTCAAAAGTTAGAAAAATCAAATTGAGCTCGGGGAAGGGCGATTTCGAGAGGGTTTTGAAGAGGAGATTATTGGGTAACGTTTCTTTAATCCCTTCTAGTTATATTTCATCATTATGTAGTTAAATCCATCATTAAAATTCGAATTGAGGATCAAAAATTGGAAAAAAATTGGGTGAAACTTCATAGGCTAAACTATTGAGTTTTGAGTGGGTGTTTGACCTCCGATTTGGGAGATTTTTGTATGGTTAGACTCGTGAGAGTACGAGGGTTCTGAAAATGTAAAAATTATTCGATTCCGAGACGTTAGCCTGAAGGGCGTTTTGGTCATTTTACCTAATTTCGCGCCTTAGCTTTGAATTAATTTGTAGAATCAGTTGCTTGCGATGTTATTTACAATGTGTAATTGAATTGAATGGATTTGGGCCATTTGGAGTCGGATACTCGTGGCAAAGGCGTGGTTTTTAGTTGATTTTGAGCCGGTTTGAGGTAAGTGGCTTGTCTAACCTTGTGTGGGGGACCTTTCCCCTTAGGATTTGTTATTTGGTATTTGAGTGCCTTGTACGCGAGGTGTCGAGCGCGTACTTGAGCCAATTGTTGAAAATCCGGTTTTTACTTAAGATATCGAGACATGAGTTTTCCTTCATATTTGCTTTATTTTACTTGCAATTATAACCTGTGCTAGATTAGAAAAGCATGTTTAGCTGAGTTAACTTGCCTAATTGTTTAAGTTGCCTTGACTGTACTATGTGAAGCATGCTAGGATAGTACTACCTGTTGCTTATCTTTTGTACTTCATTTCTGAGTATCTTCTGGTTGTGGTCGCGCATTTACATTGGGACTACGGATGTGGGATTCCGGTAGCTCCCCCCTTTGTTGTTTACTTTGGGACTACGGGTTCGATTCCTGGTAGATCCCCCTGCACTTTTACTTTGGGACTGCGGGTTAGATTCCCGATAGATCCCCCTGCACATTGATAGTTGGACTACGGGACGGTATCCCGGGAGATCCTTCGGATTTACACATATGATGGACTACGGGACGGTATCCCGGGAGATCCACTGGACAGTTGAGAAAAGGACTACAGGACGGTATCCTGGGAGATCCTTATTGTTATCATTGGTATTGATTTGTACATATTCTGTGTTTATTCTGTCTTTGTGTAGTCCTTACTGCCTTGTTTAACCTGTCTATTCTCACTGCTGTATTCATTGTTACTGTCAGTTTTCATATTGTTAATTCATATTATGTTGTTTGACCTCAGTAGGGCCCTGACCTTCCTCGTCACTACCCAACCGAGGTTAGGCTTGGCACTTACTGAGTACCACTGTGGTGTACTCATGGCCCTTCTGCGCATGTTTTTCATGTGCAGATCCAGGTACCTCCACTCAGGCGTACTATCCTCGAGGTGGAGAGATCTAGCGGAGACTTCGAGGTATATCTGCCGTGTCTGCAGACTAGGAGTCTCTATTCTTTTCCAGCTTTAGTAGTTATTCTATCCTTTTATTTCAGTTGTTTAGACATTCTGGAGTTAGAGCAGCATATTACATTTCTATTAGCCTGTGGTTCCCGTGAGTTTCCGGGTTTTGGGATAAAATTGTAGACTTTCGTGTTTTATTTTTGAGTTGTATATGCAAGTGGCACTTATATACCGTTTTCTTCTAGTTTTGCTAAATTTAATTAAATGTTTCCACAAGTTATATTAATTTCCGCGCTGTTAGGCTTACCTAGTTGTCGGAACTAGGTGCCATCACGACATGTTCATGGAGGGTGAACTGGGGTCGTGACAATCTTCAAGCTGGTCTTGAGTTCGTTTCTTTAACGACCGGAAAGTGCTAGTACTTGAGGTAATTTCTTTTTTCTTCTTCTGCGTTATCTTTGCTTGCTCTTTTTTCCTCTTTTTCTTTTTTGTAGGTCAAGAAGAGAAGGACGAGCTCTTGCATGAAGATGGTGATTTTAGGATGTGAGGGGATGGGTACTCATCCCTGCCCAAATATCGGAGAGATTACTTTCATAGCCCGACTACCGGAGAGATTACTCTCAATGTGGCTTGACTACCGGAGAGATTACTCTCTAAATGGCCCGACTACCGGAGAGATTACTCTCAATGTGGCCCGACTAACGGAGAGATTACTCTCATAATCTCCCGACTATCGGAGAGATTACTCTCAATGTGGCCCGACTATCGGAGAGATTACTCTCAAAATGACCCGACTATCGGAGAGGCCAACTTAAGGTGCAAAGGGACTTATATGTCCACCTTAAGATTGGAAAATTACCGTTCCTTTTAAGGACAAATCCACGAAGAGGCCAACTTAAGGTGCAAAGGGACTTATATGTCCACCTTAAGATTGGAAAATTATAAAGCTTCAATTCGAGGACGACATCGACTTGATCACTTGGAAAACTTTGAAGATTTGGTGGACTTTACACACTTCAACTCGAAGATTTGGAGGGCTTATACAATTCTACTTTAAGATCGGCGAATTTGATGACTGAAAATTGAAGACCGAAGGACTTGAAGACTTCAACTTAGAAGGCTTAAATATTTCAACTTTGAGACCGGCGAATTTGAAGACTGAAACTTGAAGACTAATGGACTTGAAGACTTCAACTTTCAGACTTGAATGGCTTAAATATTTCAGCTTGAAGAGTGGCGAACGTGAAGACTTCAACTTGAAGACCGACAGACTTGAAGATTTCAACTTGAAGACTTCAACTTGGAGACTTCGAGTGCTTAAATATTTCAGCTTCTCTTTTGCTTTACGTTGTCCGACTTTTATCTTAGTCGCATAATTTTCAGCTTTACGCGCTTGTAACAAAAGATTCAGATTTTTCGTGGGAGAGTCCAAATAATGAACCGTTTGATTTCTCGAAAATTAGATTTCAATATCTAAAATATATCCAAATCTTAGAATCAAACACCTTCATAATCGACTCAGATAAAATTTTGAAACCAACTTTAGATTCCACCACGTAGAAAATTTCAGATCTGCACAGTCTCACCAAAAAAATCATATCTTGGTGTAGAAAAATTGAAATTATGAACCGCTTGATTTCATGGAAACTTAACTTGAAAATCTATAACATAACCAAAATTCATAATTTAATGCTTTGAGGATAGTTTCAGATAATAGTCCGAAATAAATATTAAATTCTGACGTGGCGACGGTTTCAGATTTACATGACTTCACCAAAACTTGTGTGTCTTATTACAGGAACGTCGAAATCACGAACCGTTTGATCTACTAGAAACTTAACTTCAAAATCTATAACATATCCAAAATGCAAGATTTAATGCCTTAAGGATACATTTAGATAATATTTCGAAGTCAATACCAAATTCTGACACACCGAGAATTTCAGATTTGCGCGACATTGCCAAAAGTTTTGTATCTCAAAGTAGGAACATCGAAATCACGAACCATTTAATTTCTTGAAAACTAGACTTCAAGATATAGAACATATCAAAAATGAAAAATTTAATACCTTAAGGATAGTTTCAGATAATATTCCAAAATCAACATAAAATTCTGACATGCTGACGATTTCAGATTGCGCGACTTCACCAAAACTTTTGTATCTTGGTATGGAAGCCTCGAGATCGGAAGATGTCTTACCTGCCATAAATCAGAATTTAAGAGCTATATTCTCACAAATATCTTGGGATCAAGTCTCACTGAATTTGAAACGTTGTGCCAAGCAATCTTTTCCTTATACTTGTGTTTCCTTTTGACGCCTCTCTTCTCTTCCCCCTTTTTTTAAGGCAGAGGGCGGACTTGGAGACCAACAAACTTGAAGGTTTGGCGAACCTGAAGACATAGAGAATCCCTGGACTTCAATGCAAATACTTGGCATCCTCCTAAAATTGGCCCATTGAAGATATCAATTTACCATGGAGGGTTTCCCCCTTTAAATCAAATGAGATCAAAGTTCAACAAGAGGATGGCGTTTCAGCTTGATTTTACATTCCTCCATACTTCAATCGGACAACAATTGGGGCAATATGTATCTTTTGAGCTTATGCGACTGAACTTAGAATGAAACTCTAAGCTGCCTACGTACCTCGGTGAAGAGGATCAAGTCATACCGTAGTTCAGAATGGGTAGATTTTTTCCTTCTTTTTTTTATGTCTTAACTTTTGCCTAGGCCGCCTCTTTCGAGATTTTCAACCTAGCGAACTCTTTTTTTTTACGTCCTAACTTTTTTTTGGGCCGTACACAGTTTATACTCTTGCGGGCCAGGAGTGTAGCAACATGCAGTTTAGGCTCGTGCGTCAAGGAGCGTTGCAACTTCAAGGATAATACTTCTTTAAGAACTTGCCATTGATAGGGCCGATTCTCATTCCATCTGCATCAACCAACTTGTAAGCCCCACTTGAGTAAGCTTCTTGTACGACATATGGCCCATCCCATTTTGAAGTGAACTTCCCTACAGGTTTATGGGAAGTAATTATGGGTCTTCGTACGGCAAGGACTTGATCTCCTACTTGAAAGGATCTCGGGCGAACTCTTTTATTGAAGGCGCGAGATAATCGAGCTTGATAACATTCAAGACTCTGTTGAGCTTCCAACCTCTTCTCATCAAGAGCCTCCAACTCTGCTAATCGAAGTCGAGCATTTTCTTCATCAATGATCCCTTCTTGGATAGCTAATCGTAATGAAGGTATTTGATGCTTGAGTGCCAGGATGACTTCGACTCCATAGACAAGTGAATAAGGGGTCGCTTGCGTTGGCGTGCGGTGAGTTGTCCTATATGCCCACAGAGCTTCTTCCATACGGTCATGCCAATCTCGTTTGGATTTGGAGACGACTTTCTTTAACAAGTTGCATTGAGTCTTGTTAAATGCCTCGGCTAGACCATTGGCGGCAGCATTGTACATAGAAGAGTTACGTTGCTTGAAGCCAAAGAGATCACAAATCTTGTTCATCAACCTATTGTCGAACGGCTTGCCATTATCCGTTATTATGTAACGAGGAATGCCAAAGCGATAGATAATGTTTACTCGGATGAAACTTGCAACATTTTCCTTCTTTACTTCCTTAAGAGCAACAGCTTCAGCCCATTTTGAGAAGTAGTCAGTTGCAGCCAAGATGTATAGGTGCCCACCAGAGGACTTTGGCAGTGGTCCAACAACATCCAATCCCCAAGCGTCAAATGGCCAGGATGCAACAGTCGGGTGCAACACTTCAGGAGGTTGATGAATAAAATTCGCATGGAATTGACAAGCCTTGCATCTTCGAGCGTAGTCCAAGCAATCTTTTACCATCGTTGGCCAATAATATCCCATCCTTTTTATATGGAAGTGGAGCTTTGGTCCAGACTGGTGTGACCCACATACCCCAGAATGTGCCTCTTGCAAAGCTTGGAGAGCTTCTTCTTCTCCTAGGCATCGCAAGAGTACTCCCTCGAACGACCTTCTGTATAGAGTATCCTTGTAGTAAAGGAAGCGAGGTGCACGACGACGGATTTCAGTCCTTCTCCTCGGATTTTCTGGAAGTATCCCATAGCATAAGTAGTCGATAATGGGTTGTCGCCATTCTTCTTTCCCAACTTCAGAAACAGCGACAAGATGCTTGAGTTCATTTTCTTCACCTTCGGCCTCATTTGGCGGCGGTACTACCCATTTTTGGCAGACAGTAACTTGCGTTTGATCAGGCAGGATTAACGATGAAGCTAGGGCAGCTAAAGCATCCGCCTTCTTGTTTTCTTTCCTTGGCACATGCTGAATAGTCACATCACCGAGCCACCCCATTAATTTTTTAGCGTAATCATGATATGGGCGTAGTTCAGGCTTCTTGACCTCGTAACTACCTAAGAGCTGATTGACCACTAACTGGGAGTCACCAAAGACTTGCAATTGCAGTTGCTTCATATCAACGGCCATTTCAAGACCAAGTATTAATGCTTGATACTCAGCAACATTGTTGGAACAGAGTTGTGTCAAGGTGAAGGAGTAGGGCAAGACTACACCTTGGAAAGTGACAAATACTACGCCAGCACCAGCTCCTCCACGATGTGCAGCACCATCAAAGTACATCTTCCATGGAGGTTGAACTTCAACGACCATTGCGTCCTCATCAGGTAGTTCGTCGGTTAGCTCCCAATCATCAGGTATCGGATGATCTGCCAAGAAGTCTGCCAATGCTTGTCCTTTTACAGCCTTTTAAGGGATGTACAAAATCTCGAATTGTTGAAATTGGAGGTACTATCTCGCTAGTCGATCGCTAAGAACAGGTTTTGACATCACGAACTTGATGGGATTTGCCTTAGAAACAACACGGACAACATGAGCTTGAAAGTAGTGCTTCAACTTTTGAATTGAGAAGACTAGCACCAAACACAACTTTTCAATTGGCGAATAATTCAGCTCGTTTGGTGTCATCATCCTGCTCAAGTAGTAAAGGGAGTTTTCTTTCCCTTCACTATTTTATTGGGCCAATAGTGCTCCAACAGACCTCTCTTGTGCTGAAATGTATAGTATCAACGGCTTTCCAGGTATAGGGGCTGCCATAACTGGAGGCTTCATCAAGTAGGATTTAATGCTCTCAAAGGCATTGCTACATGTTTGGTCCCATTTGAAAGGGACTCCTTTCTTCATAAGGCGACTGAATGGTTGGCACCTCCCAGCTAGCTTTGAGATGAATCTCCTAAGGTATGCTAGCTTTCCTTGCAGACTTTTCAATTCATGAATATTCCGAGGCTCGGGCATTTTCAAGATTGCATCTATTTTGGCTTGATCAATTTCAATCCCTCGATGTCGAACAATGAAACCAAGGAACTTCCCGGAAGTAACTCCAAAGACGCATTTCAATGGATTCATCCTAAGTTGGTACCTCCGGAGCAACTCAAACACCATTCTCAAGTCTTTCAAGTGGTCGCCCTTCTCTCTTGATTTTACCACCAAGTCGTCAACATAGCATTCGACATTCTTGTGGAGAAGATCGTCAAAAATATTTTGCATATCCCTTTAGTAAGTAGCACCAGCGTTCTTCAAGCCAAAAGGCATTACCTTGTAGCAATAAATACCCTTGGGGGTGCGGAACGCAGAAAGCTCTTCATCTTTTGGTGCCATGCGAATTTGGTTATAGCCCAACGAACCGTCCATGAAAGACATTGCCTCGTAACCAGTAGTAGCATCGATCATCAGCTATGGAATAGGAAGCGGGAATTCATCTTTGGGACACGCATTATTGAGATCCCTGAAGTCAACGCATACTCGAATCTGGCCATTCTTCTTCCTTAAAGGAACAATACTTGAAACCCATGTCGGGTATTTAACTTCCCGAATAAATCCAGCTTCAATGAGTTTGTTAACTCCAGTTTCAATCAGGGGAACCAAGTCCGGCCTAAAGCGCCTTTGAGCTTGTTTAACACGGCGAGCACCATTTTTGACTGCAAGGTGATGGACTGCTACTTTCGGGTCCAGCCAGGCATCTCTTCGTAACTCCAAGCGAAGACATCCCTGAACTCCTTGAGTAACTCAATATAAGTGCTCTCTTCATCAGCTTCTAGTAAAGCACTTAGGTAGCTGGGTCCTTGTTCCTCATCGGTGCCAAGATTAACTTCTTTTAAGGCATCAATCGTCATCTTTACTCCTTCTTCAAGTTCGGGTAGAGCGTCTTTCGCATCTTCATCTTCTTGAGGGTCCCCATCGTTGAAAGATACGTGATAACATGGTGAAACATCCTCCAATTCTGCATTATCCTCCATTGAAGATGGAACACCATTCTCGCCTTGTACAATAACATGATACGAAGAACCACACTTTCTTCATCTTCGTCACGCTCCTTAGTGTAGACCACAGTATATGGCTTTACCTTCAGTACTTCTTTACATGAAACCACAAGTTTTGTTTGTCGCCTCATTCTAGAAGGAACCAAACTTTGGAAATCCTTAGAGATTTTCTGGATTTTGGGCGAGGCGGGTGTTCTTATGCTTTGAAAATTTCTCTGGAACTTGTTCCCCTTCTTTAATGGACCCAATCTTTCAAACACGGAGGTCCTCACAGGTGATTTTCCAAGTCGATCAAAGACAGAAGGCTTGTTAGAAGCGGCAGATTCGTCTTCTACAGTGATATAATTGCTACTCGCCCTTCTTATGGAGATGCGCACTGGTGACGGTTGATTGTATCCCAAACCTTCACGTGGTTGTCTCGTTGCAGCTTCTGATGGTAGCTTCCCTAACTTTGACGGCTCATTAGGATTGTATCCAGCTTTTGCAAATAGCTTGTAAGCGTTAGGATCAAAACCTTCATCTGTTCTCTTTGTAGGGAGTGCCACATTCTGCAAATGATTTTGGGCTACAAACCCTGCAAGCGGTTTCGAGGACAACTTTACCGCCTCAATTCGTTTTACCAGAAGAGTTAACTCCTTTAGCGTCTTGGTTTGGAGATTAGATGATTCACCTTCATCTTTCTTCCTTTTAGGGACATATTGGAGCGCATGACTCACTTTCTTGCCATAAGACGCAATACCCCCTCTATAAGATTTATTCGCGTTGGGTTGTACCTCTTCAGTAACATCTTTGACTCTACCAGTAGTCATTTCGGCTCTTTTAGTTGTGGGCTCGTCATTCTTGCTTTTCATGCCATCATCAACTTTTATCTCCTTCACAATGCGGTTCTTCAAGTAGAACTTTGCATCGGCGAAGTGTGACTCTGCCTCGGTGAATGGCTCATCATCAGCAACTATCTTCTTCTCGACTTCACCCTCGTAGTATTTCAAACATTGATGGTAGGTAGATGGAACCACTTTGTTCTCATGTATCCAAGGCCTTCCAAGCAAGACATTGTATGAAGTCTTTGCATCGATCACATGTAGCCATGCACTTGATTGCATATCTTCAATGGTGATTTCTAGCCTAATCGCGCCTATGGCTCTTTGCTCCCCTTGGTTGAATCCTTGGATCATCACACAACTTTCTGAGAGTTCGTTCATGGGAATACCAAGTTCTTTCACAGTGCGAATTGGCAAAATGTTCACTAAGGATCCTCCATCAACCAAAATTTGATTTACCTTTCATCACGCATATAGCCAACCAGGTACAATGGGCTGTTATGAAGACTATCACCTAGCAGAAGATCATCATTTGTGAACGTGACTTTTTCCTCACAAGCATTAACTTCTTGAGGAGTAGACTCAGTGAGCTTTTCCGAAGATGGTGCCAATGGTAGGTCATCACTCTTTTCTTCCCCTTTATCAGCATTGCAAACAAGAGGCCTCAAGACGATCACGGGAAATCTTCGTGTGGAACCAAGATGGCAAGAAATCCTCCAAAGTCACTGTATGTCGTGGCTTTTGAGGGTAGTGCATCTCCACTTTTGCTTTCTTCCAACGCCTAACTGGATTCTTTTTCATTGGCCTTTTTACCATCATCTTCCTTGTTGGTTGTTCTACTGATTCTTTTCGTGGGCTCCTTTTGTGGCGCCTACGACGAGTCACCAACGTCCAACCTTTATCATCATCAGGTTGATCGTCTTCAACTTTGTTGTTCTCTAGTAATTCTTCATTTTTGATTCCTTTTAAATTGCATAACTCATCTAGATTGAATGAGCCAAAGGTGATAGAGACTTGGTTCACGCTTGCTTTCTCATCTTCAAGCACAATCTTCTTTTCGCGAGCCAAGTCCATGACTTTGTCCTTGAAGATAAAGCACTTCTCCAGAGGGTGGCTCACAAGTCGATGGTATTTGCAGTAATTTGGGTCATTTGTTTTCCCAGCTTCATTTGGTCGCTTCATCTCTAGAAGCTCAATGAGATTTAACTCAAGGAGTTCTTCAAAAATAGCTGGCACATCGGAATCTAGAAATGGGTACTCTTTCTCTTGCATTTCTTTTAGAGTCAACTTTCCACTTGGCTTATCGTGAAAAGAAGTGGATTTCATACTCTGCTTCTTGCTCACCTTCGTCGTGAACTTCATAGGTGACGTGTTGACATTCATAGCTTCTTTGCTTTCAGACTTGGGTACGCACTTGCCCCACTTCCTGACTTCTTACTTGTCATTCCCTTTGCGAGGTTCATAGATGGGTAGCCTTTCATTTCCAGCAGAGGCCATGCTCAATTCCATGTCATGGGCACGAGTTGCAAGTTCTTCAAATGTGCTAGGCTTGATACCTTGCAAGATGTAGTGCAATCCCCGATGCATGCCTTGGATGCACATCTCTATGCCTAAAGCTTCACTAAGCCTGTCTTTGCAGTTGAGCCTTGCATTCCTCCAACGATTGATAAAGTCGATAATTGGTTCCCCCTTTCGTTGACGAGTATTTGTAAGTTCTATCATACTCACAGTACGTCTCGTGCTATAAAAGCGATTGAGGAACTCTTGCTCTAGTTGATCCCAGCTTTCAATAGATCCAGCCTCGAGATATGTGTACCAGTCAAAAGCATTTCCTTTTAGCTAGCGGACAAACTGCTTGACGAGGTAATCTCCATAAGTCCCAGCATTGTTGCACGTCTCTACGAAGTGTGCCATATGTTGCTTTGGGTTACCTTTACCATCAAACTGTTGAAACTTTGGAGGTTGATAACCAGCAGACATCTTCAACATATCGACCCTTTCAGTGTATGGTTTTGCATATGTAAGGGAGGACTTGGCAAATACTTCATACTTGTTCTTAATGGTTCCTTCAATGAACTCCTTCAGTTGATCGATTGGAATCATCCCTTCAGATGAGACAGGGATAGCCTTAGCGGATGCTACTTGTCTTTGGGGAGACTCACTCTTTGGAACTTCTAGGAGCTTGCCAAGTGCGTGGGTGGATTCTTCTTCCATCAAGATTTCCACCCTGTTTGTTTGCTTGTCAATTCTAGCATCTTGATTTTGCATGCATTTGGTCAAGCCAGCGATTGCTTTCGTCAAATTTGCCAACTGCTCCTCCACAGATGAGGTGTTTGTCACCATGGCTTGCATGATTGTTGTGGATGATGGAGAGTAGCATGGATTTTCACACAGATTGATCCTTGATTGGTTCATGCTATGTGGTGTAAGTGGGGAGGATCCATTACTTGAAGCATCATCATCTTCCTTCATAACAGAGCGCTTGGATCCGGAGAGGTCAAGCAGAGAAAAAGTTTTCTTGATCTTTTCAGCAACATCGCTTCCTCCTTCGGGTGCGTTTGTGGAAGATCTTGCTCCTTTTGAGGATGAAGATCCGAAAACAGGGGTTGATGCAGAGGACACTTGGAGTGCTTGTTATCCTAAAGAGCTCGCTTTGCTCCTCGTAACTGGTCCGAAGCTTCTAAAGGTAACATCGATGATGCTTTCCACATCAGCATAGAACCTGGAGTTAGTAGCCTTGGTGGAAGTTGAACCGGAGATGATTTTCTTTGAAGCCATTTCAATGTTCTTGGACTTTGGTAATTGAAAAGTTGAGATGAGAGGTAGAGATTGTCCTACTGGGCGTGCCAGAATTTGTAGACAATAAATTTGCGTCGAGAAAATAAAATCAAGACCGAAAATATCGCAACAATCGTAGTATTTTATTTCGAATATTTGAGTGTACAATCTCTATGAATCCTCTGATTCTTCTTTCAATTGTAATTAAATTCAAGGGCCTTTGAGCTTGATCTTGAATATGTAGTTGTCGCCACGAACGATGATCTTGTTCTTAAGCTATGCTTGAACTTGACCTTGATTTGTTCTTCGTTCTTGAGCTTGAACTTGATTTCTTGAACTTGAATTTGATTGCTTGAAGCTTGAAACTTGTATAGAAATTTGCGGCGTTTGATCCACGAGCTCTCTCTTGCTTCTTGTTATAACTTCTGGTGTCTTTTCTAGGTTATGAAGACCCCTATTTATAGTTGTGGAAGGGAGGAATTGTGATAAGAACAAACTCTTTCCGACCAATCAAATTGAAGTGTGACATGACCGCATTTGATTGGCCAGAACATGTCACTTGCACATGTGACACGATTTTATTAGCCTTTTAATGTGACTTCGCATGCCTTGTCATTTTGATACGTGACATGATCCTATTGGCTCTTCCGCTTGACTTGGCGTGCCACGTCATTTGACACGTGGCACCAAACTGGGCCTCTAGGAAGATGACATCTTGGGCTTAATGAAGTGGGCTCATCACTTTAGCCCAATTAAATGAGCTAGCCCAATGGATTAAGACTAATCCATATACATTGAAATTCAATTATATTAGCCCAATAAATTTACTTGGACTAAAATGTCTTGAATTTAAAATATAGTCCAAATTATTTTATCGATTTAGATTCAATAAAATTTAAATGCTTACAAACCGAAAATCACGTCCAATTATTGTTCCAAGAATCTCTCTCAAGAATCATGAATTGAGTAAAAATAGACTCCCAATAATTCTCTTCCTTTCAGGAACTCTTTATTTTATTAAGTAAAAAAAAAAAAAAATTTCTTTCAAAAACACTACAAAACTCTAAAAATATTAGTATATAATGTGTATTTTAAGTGCATCACATGTATTTTTATATTATACTTAATATATAGTAATATATAATTTGTATAAGGAACTAAGATATTTAATATTCAGAGATTTAAAATATTAAAAAACAATAATAATAATAAGATTTAAAATGTTAAAAAGAAAGAAATAATAAGAATATGAATCCACAAAGAACTAAGAGATGGTAGAATTGAGAACTTTTTTGAGAAATTACGACAACTTTATGAAAGAGAGATAAGGTATCAAATTAATAACATTGACATAATTAATGTAAGGATAGAAACGGATTGCTTGTTTTGTGGGCCAGTAGATCTTTTAAGTAACCCCATAATCTTTTAATCCTATTAAAAAGGTTAAAAAATCTATCATATTTGAAATAAACAAAGAATGCTATTATTTATGAAAATAATCTTTAAATAGGGAACAATTGTGTAAAAATCTCTATTTCTTATTACCCTTGAAACGTGCCTTTTAATTCAAAATTCAACTTTACTAGTTTAAAATTTATCTCACATTAATAACAATCTATCACTTAGCCTTGTGGACAACTCCCTGTTTCTTAACTTTGACACCTAATTCAACTTTAATTCACAACTTCTCTCTAGAACTATTCTTCTTGAATTCCTTATAACAAGTTTGAATTTACGAATCAGTTTTTGTCGTTTTGGTTTGGGTCGTATCATTTAACTAGTAGGGTTAGCTCGGGCTTTGCCCGGGCCCAAGACGAACAACCTTAACGTAAGGGAGTAAGGGTAATATTGAGTGGATGGGTTTTCATTGTAGATCTTGATAGTAAACTTTTCTTTTTGAGAGTAAATTTGTTAATACTAAGCTAAGCTTGTATATTATTTTGTATAGGTATGCGGTTGTGATTTCACTGTTGGATTAGAGCTACAGTGAAATGCTTTGAAGTTTTGGAGGTATGATGAAAACATAAATGTATATATAATGGGAGCAACTTGGATTTACCAGATTATTCAAGGATTTAGTTTGCATAGCTAACAGTTCATGAAAATCTGCGTAGTTGTTTATACAAAATGCGGAAGATTGTACTTACCAAAATCTGCCTTGATAAGAGTAAGTTTGTCTAGCTATTTATACAAAATGTGAAACATTGTACTGCAGTAAACAGTTCACGAAAATCTACGTACTTATTTACACAAAATGTGGAAGATTGTACTATAGTATAACAACACCACCAAAATCTGCCTTTAATGCAAGCTGTCAAAGACCATTGAGGCGACCTTTGTTGCGCTTCAAATCTGATGAGGCATCTGTATGAACAACAAATTGAGAGTTAAGTGTAAAAGAGTAATTGAGAATACGTAATTTGGACCTAGAATTGTAAAGACATTGGACATAGATTTTATTTTGAATTGTTCGAAAATTCTGAAATTGTAGTATAGCGCGAGCAACATAGGCTTTATCGTATAAGCAAAATCCATTAGTGTACTTTAACATAAAATAGGCATTTTAATGGATAGAAATTGATATCAGTAAATGTAATTGTTCATTAAGTAACCTAAAAGAGGACAACAGAATCTTAAAAAAAATATGGCCTATCAAGAATTAATTTCTAACCTTGATTATTTTTGCAAAGGACTTGTTGATTGTACGTTTGGTTTCTTCCTTGGGTTTTCATCTTGTGTCGATGGACTGCGATCTGCTTCTTCAGAAGTACTGATTGATTCTAGCTTTCTTTTACTTCCCTCGGCAATAGTAGCTGATGTTGAAGATTGTGCCAGGTCGAAGACAGTCTGTTTCTGCGTGTAAGATGAGATGACAAAGATACCAGGTGGTCTATCTGGTGTTCTGAGTAATAATTTATGTAAATGAATTTTGAACATCTTGTCTTGCTGGTGCTCTCTGATATGCTCAACAGGTAACAGTTGTTTCTATGGAAAAAAGTTTACCATAGAATTAGCAAAGTGAGGATTTTAAATTAATTTCGACTGACGCAAAATGATTCTAGAGTTGTTAGTATATGAACCTTGACAATGGTAATTTCGTATATTTGGTCTGCTGTCACTACCCAAAATCCATTACAGATCGTGATGGCGCCGGACACTACTGTCAGGCAAGCCAACTAAGTTATCAATTAAATTCTCTTTTAATACCTTTGAAAATCTAGGATTCTTCCTTCCATTTTTTTCATAATTAAAAACAATTTCTACTTCAATTCGAATTAAGTAATAACTATTAGTACACATCTCTGAAAAACCATCCCAGAACCCGGTGTCACAAGTGCATGAGCATCTACTGATAAGGAAATAAAATACAATATCCGTCCGAAATACAGTGGACAGGAATTACATATCATAAGCTGAAAGGAACTGCACAAGCAGTGGGTCACCTCAAATAATGCAGCTCACCTAGTCTAGAATCATCCGCTCTGCTACGCCCAGTAGGCCACTGGAGTTACTTATACCTGTGCAACAAAAATGCACAGAAGTGTAGTATGAGTACGTAATCAACGTGTACTCAGCAAATATCCCGTCTAATCTCGAAGAAGTAGAGACGAGATGGTCAACTTTGATACTTACTAGCGGTCCAATAATAATATACTAAATGTGCGAGGAAATCAGGAATTTTATATAGCAGTTCTAACTCACAGAGCGAGAAAACAGGTAAACACCTTCAACAAGTAATAAAGGATTTTCTTTTCATTATTTTATCAATTTATACCAAGCCATGAAAGGCAATACCCACATTTTAAAATCTTCAGGAAAAATAATATATATATCATGTGCAAATCATGCCGAGGTCGACGGCCCGCTCCAGCAGAAATGTAAACTGTGCACTGCCGAGGGTCGAACGGCACGAACCATAGATGCATCTATTTAATCTGCCGAGGCGTTCGGCCCGTTCCATAAATAAACACATACCCTGCTCGCGGATCATGTGTGCGACACAGGTACACATAGAAATACATGCTCAATCAGTCAATTAGGAACTTATCGGGGATGTTTATCCAAATAAGACAATTTCTCTTTTTAACAATTCAGGAAAAATGAGGTTTAATCTCTTTTTAAATTCATTTACTAATCCAAGGTGATTTAAGCAATTCAAGCTATCAAGGGGTTCATAAATAATCCAAGTGTAACATGCTTTTTGGGTCCTAACTACCCGGACAATAGCATAATAGTAGCTACGCACGGACTCTCGTCACCTCGTGTGTACGTAGCCCCCACAAATAGGAGCACATAATCAATTATTTCACCTATGGGGACAATTCCCTCTTACAAGGTTAGAAAGGAGACTCACCTCGCTCCGAAGATCCAAAACCGGCAATCCATGCCCTTCCGGGGACTCCAATTGATGCACCATGCTCCAAAACTAGCCAACGGTTACGCAAATCCATTAATTTATGCTCAAATATTCATTACAAACTGATTTATAGAAATTCCTAACTCCGATCAAAAAGTTGACCAAAACGCCCTCGGGCCCACGTGCCCGGAATCCGAAATTTCTCGAAGATATACTCTACCCATAGCTTCACTAGCTCAAATATATAATTTACTCCTAATTCCATGCTCAAATTCGCGGTAAAATCCAATTTATCAAGTTTCTAGGTCTTCTTTCAAAAATCCTAGTTTTCCCACAATTTTTATGTCTAATTCCATGATATAATCTTGTATTTAACTTGGAAATGAGTGGGAATAACTTACCTTAATCATAGATGACGAAATCCCTCTTTGAAGCTCTCCAAAAATCGCCCCAAGCCATGAAAGTTATGAGAGAAATGGCCAAATCCCGATTTCTAAAACACCCTCACTGTCTCAGCAATTTCCGCTTCCGGGGTCCCGCCATTGCGGACAAAAAGCCGCTTCTGCGGACACTGGGCTCCAGCCCAACTTCCGCTTCTGCGGACGGCCCACCACTTCTGCGGTTCCGCTTTTGCGGATCTTGGGCTGCTTCTGCGGTCCTGGGCTGCCTCATATCCAACCGCTTCTGCGGTTTCGCCCTCGCTTCTGCGGGGCCGCTTCTGCGGTCCCAGTTCCGCAGAAGCGGAAATACCAGAAGCAGCAGCCCCAACCCTTCTTCAAACTCCGAATTCGATCCGTTAGCTACCCGGAATCCACCCGAGGCCCCCGAGACCTCAACCAAACCTACCAACCAATCCCAAAACATATTACGGACTTGCTCGAGGCCTTAAATCATATCAAACAATGCTAAAACCATGAATTACACTCCGATTCAAGCTTTATGAACTTCGAAATTTCAAACTTCTACTTCCGATGTTTAAACCTGTCAAATCACGCCCGATTGACCTCAAATTTTGCACACAAGTCATATTTGACATTACAGACCTACTCCAGCTTTCGGAATCGGATTCTGACCCCGATATCAAAAAGTCCACCTCCGGTCAAACTTCTCAAAAACCTTCAAATTTCTATCTTTAGCCAAATGGCTCCAAAATGACCTACGGACCTCCGAATTCACTTACGACCGCGCCCCCAACTCCAAAATCACCATACGGAGCTATTCACAGTCTCGGAACCCCAAACGGACATCGATAACACTGAAATGCACTTCAAGCCAAACTTATGAATTCCTTCTAAAATGCTAACTTGCACACGCTCCCGGGTTATCAAAAACCCGAACCGGGCATACGCCCAAGTCCGAAATCATCATACGAACCTGCTGGAACCTTCAGATCCCAATTCCGAGGTCGTTTACTCAAAATTCCAATCCTAGTTCATTCTTTCAACTTTAAGCTTCCAAAATAAGAATTCTCCTTCCAATTTAACTCTGGACTTCCCGAAATTTAATTCCGACCACACGTACAAGTCACAATACCTGAAATGAAGCTGCTCATGGCCTCAGACTGCTGAATGACGCGCTAGGGCTCAAAACGATCGGTCGGGTCGTTACATTCTCTCCCACTTAAACATACGTTCGTCCTCGAACGTGCTAAGAACTACACTGAAGTAGTCTGAAATCACTGTTTAACTTCTCATGCACCTTCCCGTGCTACCACAACTCAGTTGAGCACATCAGCTCGATCAATTCTGAAGATATTCCATTTTTATTCAAGCAAATAAGCCTTAGAGCCCACTTCCAACATCCGGAATTCTATGCCCGACCTGTTTCCAACATAATATCACCATATCAATCACTACATGTTGTACCCAAACATGGATGCATAACTTTGCTGAATTCACACCTAGCATCACTTTACTCACCGGACCACAATAACATTTTCTGATCAACTTAGTCAAAATTCCACGAATCTGATGCTCCCATTGCACCCCATGATATACACAGGTCTTACTCTAACTCTTACAATGCCGCCACAACGGAAGAGATGTGCAGAAATTCATAATCAACTGCCGAGTCAACCAATCATTGAGTCTATACTTCTGACAAGAAACATTACCTCATTCCGAACCAAATAATGATCTTTGCTCCTTAATATATTTCACGTAATCAGATTGCACTGATCCTAAATCTAACAATCTCGTCTCACCCAGTACGAACTGCTCAGGCAATAAGCCACCCCGACATGACCAAAAGTCTCATATGATGCCACAATATGCCAATAGGCTACCAATTAGAATGCGATACAAAAAGGAAAATGAACTCTGAAAAGGAATTTCAATTACCCCGCTCGCGAATCATACATGCGACGCGGGCGCACAGCTAATATGAGCTCCCTTCAGAAAATAGGGAACAAAACAGAATAGACAGGTATGGGGAACTGTACTGAACATCACACTGTTGCGGCGCGCAACCCGATCCGAGCAATCATGACCATGGCGGCGTGCCACTCGATCCACACAACATAACCATGGCGGCGTGCCACCCGATCCACACATGGAACTCACATAAGAAGATGTACATCGAGCTAAATTGCTCATTACAACAAAATACTGAATATCAGTCATAAACATGCTAAGTGTATAATACCATTCCCTGAGGAGACATATAACTCTATAATCCACAAACTCGAGCACAACTGAAGTGCGATATATGATCTGAATCTCAGGAGCCATCCTGCTCATATAACCTCATCTCTATGTGGAACCTCAACACATAAGAAATTCACCAAGCCGTCTCACAACTCGCACGACGCAATACATCATTACATGAAATAGCTGACAACGAAATAACACCCTGACTACTTCATAAGGAGCGCGTTACTGAAATGAACACAACTGGCCTGACATAGAGCCTATATTCACATTTATACCCATCCACCGACCTCAAGTCGATTCTGATCACATCAAACTAAGCCAATAACCTTTCAATGGTCCATACTAATTTCCCGCTTCTCATAACACACAAGAACAACCGTCATAATCGGAGAAATCCTCCACGGTCCACAACTTAATAGACTGAGTGCCCTCCGGGCATATATTCTCAATTTAACGATATCATCACAGCTCTTCATACTTGGTGTAACTTCTCAATAACTTAAGTGACTTCATGCCACAGTTATACGATCTTCTTGTGGGACTCGCCCCCATAATCTTCCGAAACACATAACAGGTCTACACATCCAAACCATCGGCCGCACTAACGCTGAAAAGCGATCAAGAATCCCTAACCAGGATGCAAAGACTCTTTCACAAAGCACCGATCTCAGGTGACGCTGATGACAATACCACTTACTTTAAACATCGAAACTCTTTTCCTACTCATCCGAGATTGTGACATCCTTGTCCACACCGAGCTGTTACCTTGATCTTTACTTCAAATTCCTTACCACTCACTGCACCTAATATGCCAATATACGATAGAACACGCTTTTCATCGTAGCTTCGGAACCACTATCGGGCTAACACTTCATCATATAAAAGCTTTTCACTTAACTTACTTCAGGAGAACCATAGCAACACATAGGCAAATTCTTATAACCGTAGAACATGAAAATCTCTAAGTAGTGGTCTAAGCCACCATAGCCCTTCCGGGGCCTACCTCCACGTATCAGGTCACAACAGTAGAATACTTTCTGAATACTACCAACTACGGCAGCCGACAAGCCTCGCACGCACCGTCACAATTCACTTGCATAACTCGATCCCGCTGAAAGAACTGCTCACTACCAGCAACACGCCATACCGACTATGTCTAACCAACCCCTCTTCTTCTAATTTATCCTTAATTGCCATAGAAACAATGATAACTCCATTTAACACTTAACACACTCCATTCGCACTCATCCCGAGTGACCCTGAATCACGAGACCATGCTCTCTCAGATCCCACGAACTATTTCGTACCTCCCAATTGCTACATCGCAAGTCAAAACATCATAGACATTTTGTGCCCCTTCTCATAGGCTGCCATCAAGCTTGATTCTTAACCGTACCTATAGGCTCGAAATTGTTAGGCATCACACCTTATCCTTTGAATTCACTAGACCGTTGTTGAGAGCCACCCGCTCTGACTTGGCCCCGAATATAATAAACTCTATGAATATTCTATCACATGAATACCCCATTGGTGAAGCACCTGGCAGAATCACTTCCCTTGGAGCCCGCATTTTTACAAAGCACAATCCCGAATCCTTCCCTAAGTCTGAACATGGGCCAATAAGGCCAACCATAGCACCCTTTAAAAATTCCTTTGCTCAACTTGCCACTTATGTCCTTTTCCCGTAGCTGAAATAGCCCATCGATATGCTAATAGCCAAAAATCCTACAAGTGGTTAACCATGCAACCCAATCATAAGCGGTGGGACTCTCCCACTTAGCATGAAGCCATTATTACACAACTCTGGCATTCACCTGGACTCTTCATCTCTTGTTGACGTAATCTTGCGCGATCAACCGCCAAAATTCTCGGAATCTAACTATAGAAATTATTAACAACATTTGCACGACCAATTCCTTCGCTGTATAACCAGTAGAACTCTTCGCAGAAGCCTCGCCAACCACGCGACTGCTAAACTGCTCACAGGAATACCCCACCTGTAGAAGTCACTTCCCGACATCTTCCAACGCAGCTGTACGAGGGACATTCACTACGACATCAACAACCCATCCTGAGTCTGAGCTCATTCTCCAGCTGCACAAGTCCATTCACCCTTTGTGGACACCAATTAAATGTGCGGCAACATTCTTCCAATTCAAAGTTATGTTGTATCCCTCTTCATTCAAGCAACTCCTTCCCGTTACATCAAATCTCCTGCTGCATAACAGCCCATACTTCAAATTAAATCCGTAGACCCCAATCACCAATCACTAATATTCTCAAATCACTCCAACTCTCCTTAAGGTACGTGGTCATCCCACTGCAAAGCCCATATTCAACTCTGCCACTCTCCCACTTTGGCGGAACTCATCCCCTTAATCGACTACTCGACCCTTGGCCTCTTATACTCGGCCTTCTAGGAATTTTAGCCACCGCCTGACACTTCCCACACATCTTTCCTCATCCCTTGCTGCTCAGTTGCTACCTTAAATAAAACCTATCTTCGTGGCATTTGAACCCACAATTGCTGCTAACTTTACACCTTTCGGAAGATCATCCTTCTCATACCGTCGACATTAGAAACACTGATTCAACCCTGAACTACCGCACCCTACGATATCTGACAGCTGCATTTTCAATGTTGTTTCAAAATAGCTTGCCCCAAAGGCGAATTGTAGAAGGTCATAACACCGACAAACTTAGTACGTTCAATTAGGACAACAACACCCCTTCATAGAAGAAAACTCCACCACGCTTGCGAATACCAAGTCTCACTACTTCCACCAGCCCACACCTGACCATCCTTAGTCCGTTTGCCTTTCCCCCTGCCGGGAATAAAGTACCGAAACTCTTGATTAAGAACTGAGTAAGCCTCCCTTCAAGTCATTCATTGCCCCGACACGTGGGCAACATCCTACCATCATATCACTAC
Source organism: Nicotiana attenuata (assembly GCF_001879085.1). Lineage (NCBI taxonomy): Eukaryota > Viridiplantae > Streptophyta > Magnoliopsida > Solanales > Solanaceae > Nicotiana > Nicotiana attenuata. Next base: position 18,405 of record NW_017670665.1, on the reverse strand, counting down.
TGCGGAACAGTCATTCATAGGCATCATGGCAACTTGTGCCTAGCCCCAAAGCCCTAAGAAGTACCGTTACTGAGCCGAAGCAATAAAATATTCTTCCATAAATTGACGATAATAATCCGATCCGCTAAACCAGGAGAAACATCCTGTATGACAACTGTAATACCATCATGACTCTTCAATTATCGATTTATAACAAGCGCTCTGCGTCGTGTAAGATTGAGTAGGAATGAATTAAAGGCATACGCCTCCAGGGATCAAATCGCACGATAAGGAATCAAGAAGGGAAGTACTCCTAACAGCCTGCAGCCTCCCGAGGATAAGTACAGACGTCTCCGTACCGATCCGCGAGACTCTACTAGACTCGCTCATGACTCGTGAGACCTTAGGAACCTAGATCTCTGATACCATGTTGTCACGACCCAAAATCCGCTACGGGTCGTGATGGCGCCGGACACTACTGTCAGGCAAGCCAACTAAGTTATCAATTAAATTCTCTTTTAATACCTTTGAAAATCTAGGATTCTTCCTTCCATTTTTTTCATAATTAAAAACAATTTCTACTTCAATTCGAATTAAGTAATAACTATTAGCACACATCTCTGAAAAACCATCCCAGAACCCGGTGCCACAAGTGCATGAGCATCTACTGATAAGGAAATAAAATACAATATCCATCCTAAATACAGTGGACAGGAATTAAATACCATAAGCTGAAAGGAACTACACTAGCTGCGGGTCGCCTCAAATAATGCAGCTCACCTAGTCTAGAATCATCCGCGCTGCTACGCCCAGTAGGCCACTGGAGTTACTTATACCTGTGCAACAAAAATGCACAGAAGTGTAGTATGAGTACGTAATCAACGTGTACTCAGCAAGTATCCCGTCTAATCTCGAAGAAGTAGAGACGAGATGGTCAACTTTGACACTTACTAGCGATCCAATAATAATATACTAAATGTGCGAGGAAATCAGTAATTTTATATAGCAGTTCTAATTTACAAAGCGAGAAAACAGGTAAACACCTTCAACAAGTAATAAAGGATTTTCTTTTCATTATTTTATCAATTTATACCAAGCCATGAAAGGCAATACCCACATTTAAAAATCTTCAGGAAAAACAATATATATATCATGCGCAAATCATGCCGAGGTCGACGGCCCGCTCCAGCAGAAATGTAAACTGTGCACTGCCGAGGGTCGAACGGCACGAATCATAGATGCATCTATTTAATCTGCCGAGGCATTCAGCCTGTTCCATAAATAAACACATACCCTACTCGCGAATCATGCGTGCGACACAGGTACACATAGAGATAGATGCTCAATCAGTCAATTAGGAGCTTATCAGGGATGTTTATCCAAATAAGACAATTTCTCTTTTTAACAATTCAGGAAAAATGAGGTTTAATCTCTTTTTAAATTCATTTACTAATCCAAGGTGATTTAAGCAATTCAAGCCATCAAGGGGTTCATCAATAATCCAAGTGTAACATGCTTTTTGGGTCCTAACTACCCGGACAATAGCATAATAGTAGCTACGCACGGACTCTCGTCACCTCGTGCGTACGTAGCCCCCACAAATAGGAGCACATAATCAATTATTTCACCTATGGGGACAATTCCCTCTTACAAGGTTAGAAAGGAGACTCACCTCGCTCCGAAGACTCATAACCGGCATCCATGCCCTTCCGGGGACTCCAATTGATGCACCATGCTCCAAAACTAGCCAACGGTTACGCAAATCCATTAATTTATGCTCAAATATTCATTACAAACTAATTTATAGAAATTCCTAACTCCGATCGAAAAGCTGACCAAAACGCCCTCGGGCCCACGTGCCCGGAATCCGAAATTTCTCTAAGATACACTCTACCCATAGCTTCACAACTCACACAGCGCAATGTGCCACTACACGAAATATCTGACAACGAAATAACACCCTGACTACTCCATAAGGAGCGCGTTACTGAAATGAACACAACCGGCCTGACATAGAGCCCATATTCACATTTAAACCCATCCACCGACCTCAAGTCGATTTTGATCACATCAAACTAAGCCAATAACCTTTCAAAGATCCATACTAATTTCCCGTTTCTCATAACACACAAGAACAACCGTCATAACCGGAGAAATCCTCCAGGCATATATTCTCAATTTAACGATATCATCACAACTCTTCATACTTGGTGTAACTTCTCAATAACTCAAGTGACTTCATGCCACACTTATACGATCTTCTTATGGGACTCGCCCCCACAATCTTTCGAAACACATAACAGGTCCACACATCCAAACCACCGGCCGCACTAACGCTGAAAAGCGATCAAGAATCCCTAACAAGGATGCAAAGCCTCTTTCACAAAGCACCGATCTCAGGTGACACTGATGACAATACCACTTACTTTAAACATCGAAACACTTTTCCTACTCATCCGAGATTTTGACATCCTTGTCCACACCGAGCTGCTACCTTGATCTTTACTTCAAATTCTATACCACTCACTGCACCTAACATGCCAATATATGATAGAACACGCTTTTCATCATAGCTTCAGAACCACTATCGGGCTAACACTTCATCATATAAAAGCTTTTCACTTAACTCACTTCAGGAGAATCATAGCAACACATAGGCAAATTCTCAAAACTGTAGAATATGCAAATTTCTAAGTAGTGGTCTAAGCCACCATAGCCCTTCCGGAATCTGTTTCCACATAACAAGCCATAACAGTAGAATGCCTCTGAATAACATCAATTACAGCGGCTGACAAGCCTGATACGTACCGTCACAATTACTTGCATAACTTGATCACGCTGAAGGAAACTGATCACTAACATCAATATGCCAATTTCAACTATGGCCAATCAATCTACCCTTTTCCAATTCATCCTGGATTGCCTTAAAGATAATACTAACTCCATCCAACACATAACATACTCCATTTGCACTCATCTCGAGTGGCCTTGAATTACGAGACCATGCTGTCTCAAATCCCATGAACCATTTCGTACCTCCCAATTGCCACATCGCAAGTCAAAACATCATAGAACATTCTGTGCCTCTTCTCATAGACTGCCACCAAGCTTGGTTCTTAACTGTACCTATAGGCTCAAAACCATTAGGCACCACACTTGACCTCTTTGAATCCACTAGGGCCGTTGCTAAGAGCCACCCGCTCTGACTTGGCCCCGAATATAATCAACTCCATGAGTCTTCCATCACATGAATACCCCCTTAGTGAACAACCCGCCGAATCACTTCCCTTGGAGCCCGCATCTATACAAAGCAAAATCCTGAATCTTACCCCAAGCCTGAACATGGGCCAATAGGGCCAACGATAGCCCACCTTTAATACTCCCTTTTCTTAAATTACCATTTATGGTCCTTTCCGTAGCTGAAATAGTCCATCGATATGCTAATAGACAAAAATTTCGCAAGTAGTTAACCATGCAACGCAATCATAAGCAGTGGGACTCTCCCACTTAGCATGAAGCCATTAGTTCACAAACCAGGAACTCACCCGTCCTCTTTATCTCTTATTGACATAGCCTTGCGCAATCAACCGCCAAAGTTCTCGAAATCTTTCTGTAAAACCCCTTCTTATATTCTGACTCATCAATCATATTTGCACAACCGATCCATTTGCTATATAACCGATAGAATTCTTCGCAGAAGCCTTGCCAACCACGCGACCGCTAACCTGCTCACTTGGGTAACCCACCTATAAANATGGATACATGCTCAATCAGCCAAGTAAGAACTTATCGGGGAATATTTATCCAATTAAAACCAATTCTCCTTTAACAAATTTTATGAAATGAAGTTTAATCCTTTTAGTAATTCATTTACTAATTTTATGTGATTTAAGCAATTCAAGCTATCGATGGATTCACAAATAATTCAAGTATAACATGCTTTTGGGTCCTAACTACCCAGACAATAGCATAATAGTAGCTACGCACGGACTCTCGTCACCTCGTGCTACGTAGCCCCCACAATTAGGAGCACATAATCAATTATTTCACCTATGGGGAAAATTCCCTCTCACAAGGTTAGAAAGGAGACTCGTCTCGCTCCGAAGATCCATAACCGGCAATCCATGCCCTTCCGGGGACTCCAATTGATGCACCATGCTCCAAAACTAGCCAACGGTTACGCAAATCCATTAATTTATGCTCCAATATTCATTACAAACTAATTTATAGAAATTCCTAACTCCGATCGAAAAGTTGACCAAAACACCCTCGGGCCCACGTTCCCGGAATCCAAAATTTCTCGAAGATATACTCTACCCATAGCTTCAATAGCTAAAATATATAATTTACTCCTAATTCCATGCTCAAATTCGCGGTAAAATCCAATTTATCAAGTTTCTAGGTCTTCTTTCAAAAATCCTAATTTTCCCACAATTTTTATGTCTAATTCCATGATATAATCTTGTATTTAACTTGAAAATGAGTGGGAATAACTTACCTTAATCATAGATGACGAAATCCCTCTTTGAAGCTCTCCAAAAATCGCCCCAAGCCATGAAAATTATGAGAGAAATGGCCAAATCCCGATTTTTAAAACACCCTCATTGCCTTAACAATTTCCGCTTCTGCGGAAATATTTCCGCTTCCGCGGTCCCGCCTTTGCGGACAAAAAGCCGCTTCTGTGGACACTGGGCTCCAGCCCAACTTCCGCTTCTGCGGACGGCCCACCGCTTCTGCGGTTCCGCTTTTGCGGATCTTGGGCTGCTTCTGCGGTCCTGGGCTGCCTCATATCCAACCGCTTCTGCGGTTTCTCCCTCGCTTCTGCGGGGCCGCTTCTGCGGTCCCAATTCCGCAGAAGCGGAAATACTAGAAGCAGCAGCCCCAGCCCTTCTTCAAACTCCGAATTCGATCCGTTAGCCACCCGGAATCCACCCGAGGCCCCCGAGACCTCAACCAAACCTACCAACCAATCCCAAAACATATTACGGACTTGCTCGAGGCCTCAAATCATATCAAACAACGCTAAAACCATGAATTACACTCCGATTCAAGCTTTATGAACTTCGAAATTTCAAACTTCTACTTCCGATGTTTAAACCTGTCAAATCACGTCCGATTGACCTCAAATTTTGCACACTAGTCATATTTGACATTACGGACCTACTCCAGCTTTCGAAATCAGATTCCGACCCCGATATCAAAAAGTCCACCTCCGGTCAAAGTTCTCAAAAACCTTCAAATTTCTATCTTAAGCCAAATGGCTCCAAAATGACCTACGGACCTTCGAATTCACTTCCGACCGCGCCCCAACTCTAGAATCACCATACGGAGCTATTCACAGTCTCGGAACACCAAACGGACATCGATAACACTGAAATGCACTTCAAGCCAAACTTATGAAATTCCTTCTAAAATGCTAACTTCCACAATAGGCGCCAAAACGCTCCCGGGTTATCCAAAACCCGAACCGGGCATACGCCCAAGTCCGAAATCATCATACGAACCTGCTGGAACCTTCAGATCCCGATTCCGAGGTCGTTTACTCAAAATTCCAATCCTAGTTCATTCTTTCAACTTTAAGCTTCCAAAATAAGAATTCTTCTTCCAATTTAACTCTGGACTTCCCGAAATTGAATTCCGACCACACGTACAAGTCACAATACCTGAAATGAAGCTGCTCATGGCCTCAGACTGCTGAATGACGCGTTAGGGCTCAAAACGACCGTCGGGTCGTTATATCTGCTGTCAGTGAAAGCATTCTTTCAGCTAGTTTATCTGACACTACTGTTGTTATTGTTCCACTCCCGTCTGTGATGTCAACTTCAAATTCACATTTACAATGTTGTGTTTGTCCGATGATAAAGTTTTAGCTATTAGATGTCGTTAGTCATAGTATGTCAATGGTAAGAGCTGTTATTACCTTGGAATCAACATTCTCTCTAGTTTGCAGTTGATACAGAGAACTTTCTTTTTGCGCTTGATTCGTGCTAGATGTTGACACTCAGAGCATAGAAGTACGAAAAAAAACTGGAATTCACTTGGCAATGATATTTCTCCTTCAACATAGAAACTGTGTGCCTGTTGAGAATATAATAAGAAGATACTACTTCGTAATTACGACATAGAATAACTGGCAAGAGGCTATTTCTAATCCAATATAGAAGCAAAAGAACAATCGATACAAAGCCCGAGTCATATGTTTTAATATACTCACGGTGGACTGTGAAGGAATGCTTGAAATGGGAAATATTTCATCTTCAAAAGGTGCAACATTTAGTGTCGAAGGCGATTCTGATGTACTTTTGAGAGTGTATTCAATTAGCACATGCTTGTTGTCCTTTGCCCTGAGGAAAACAGCCCAGATCATACGCTAAGGCCCCTAAGCAATCACTTAGTGGAAAAGGAAGTGATCGAGCGATGACAACCAGGAGGTGGGCTTGGAAGCAGCCATCCTTTGTTATAGTAGATATTGTGAGTTTTTTGGTATAATATGGTATTAAAAAATGGAATGTATTCGTGTGAAAATAAAACCCGTTTCATACCAATTCATTAGCTTTGCTGCCTGCGGGTACAAAGGGTCGATTAAGATTGAGGAGTTGAACCTTGTTTTTAATCGGACCTCTGCATATACTTATTAATGAATAAAGCTGAACATTAATTAATGTACATGTGTGATTTAAAGTTACTTGTGAATACCTTGTTTAAAGTTAGAAACAACTATTCGTTTTGCAACAATGACAGGATATCTATGTAGCTGCTGCAGTAGTTCAGCTCCATCGTTGTCAGCCAATTCTCCTCATATAGTAAAATGAAAAGGGTTTTTTCTATGAAATTAAGGATGCAGTGTTAAATACATATTTTGTTGTTAGAGGTAGTTAAAGTGTATATTACTTACTTGTCGTCTATGAAAATAGCCTCTTGAAATTTTCTGTTTTCGCTCCCCTAATATTTCATGGTACCGCAATTTGCCACAACTGCCACCAGGTCTGATGTGGAAAAACATGTGCGTATAAAAGTAGGATGCAATTATTTAAATTTGATAATGAAGAAGCACGTTTTTTTTTACAGCAAAAAATGAAATTGTATAAAGTCATGTTTGTTTGCCGAATTCATCGCCTGGAATCTGTTTCTCGATATCGGCAAAGGACACCATGTTTAATCTCGTAGGCAACGGTAACATTGATTCTTCTTCACTGCTCTCTGTAACTTCTTCCATAATACTGAAGGTATCGACGACCCATTCAAATCTATGCATGGGTATTGCAAAATGTGACGGTTCCCTAACTTTAGCTGCTGAGATGAGGTATGTGTGGAAATGTTTAAACAGGTTGTCATAATGTGGGACTTCAGGACCATATGTTATGATGCAAATTTGGTCTTCCTGCAATTTGTTAACATCTAAGATGGAGAAAGTCTTTATTGATATGGTAGAAACTTTACAATGTAGTTGAGATGTTTGTGAACTTACGTTTTCGTCCTGAACGATGGTTGTTTGAAAATGCACCCGCTGATCTCTGCTAATTTTGGGGGCGGTTTTTATCAACAACTTGTATTTTACAAGTCCAATCTCTAGTAAATGGCGTGATTTCATGGATGGTATATCGCTGCTCCATCTTTTAAGAATCTTGCAACCTGTCAAGAATGAAATTGTAGGACAAAATAATTGAGCGTGAGGAATTATATAAAGAAAACAATTGAAACAATTGATGTTAGACATGACGGTGGGGTTAATTATGTGCTCCGTTGAGATCATAACTTGTCGATTTAGTTTGGATGGTTTATTCTCTCGCAAAGTTATGTTGGGTAATCTGATGTTTGCGCATAAATGTAATTTATTGTTTTACTGTTGCAGTTTATCAGGTGTGAATTTATGGTGCATCTAATTGTTCTTCATTTTCGGGGTTCCTTCTGGCAACCTGAAAAGGAGTGAGTTTTCCCTTTTCTATGTTACTACCTGCATATACCCTGATGGTAATCACGATTCCCGTATGTTTCGGGTTATGTCCTCTAATTTCAAGTGGTAAAACTGAGTGGTGAAATAAAGTTAAATCTTATAGAAGGAAAGAATATAAATAAACATGGATGTCATCTGTTATATTTTATTAAAAGCTGTAGAAATTTTAAATCGTGACTTGAACAAAACTTAACTTTAAGAAAATTAAAAAGTATAAGATGAATGGAGTACGTTGTTTTTTTTTTTGTTAAAACTTACAGTATAGCTGAAAAGTGAAAAACAGTGAAGGAAGAAGGGAAGCAGAGGATTAATTAAAGAGACCAAGTTTATGCTGTCACTGTTAAAGAAAATTAGGCCATGCTGTGCACAAGTGTTAAATTTTTTTATAGGTGTTGGTCTTGAATTGTAGATGTAAGCTAAAATTTATCTTGAAATGACTTACGTGTCACCGTAGTTAGTGGATTAAGAATCCATAGTCAGCAATTAAATTATCTAATGATGGCATTATATCATATTAATGTAGATAGGTGACTGTTGATACAAATCAAAAGGTCATTACATAATGCGGTGAAAAACAGAAGGGTACAGTGAAGGCAGTGAAATATTTATGAAGGAACTACAATCAAACTTCTCTATAACAGCCTCGTTTGTTTTGGATGTTATAACGAAATGCTATTATAGAGAATATATATATATATTATAACATAACATGAAAATTTGGTTCCGTAAAAGCTTGACTTTTTTCTTTTAGCTACTCAAATTGTTTCGTTATAGCGCGGTAGACGTAAATACCGATAGACGAAATCAGAGGCGGAACCAGAATTTCAAGCTTATGGGTTCGGGATTTTAATCGTTAAAAGTTGCTGGGTTCTAAATTAATTATTATATATTCAATGGACTTTGTAAGACAAACACAGGGTTCGAATCAAAGTTACCACATTCGACGGAACCCGGTCCCGATACTCTAGCTCCGTCACTGGATGAAATATTAATTAAAGTAGAAAATAACATAAAATTGTCTTTGTCTGGGCACAACGTGAAGAAATTTATATCGTTTGGTTATACAATGTGTGTGTTAGCCATTCTGACGATAACCTTCGTTGAACAATTGTGTTAGTGCTACTCTTTTAGTAACTTGCAGTTTAAACATGTCCTACTCTATTCAATGATGAGAGGAATCGACTTCATTCAAGTAAACCATATAGATTTAATGATATCAAAATCATCAGTATGTGTGCAATTTATAGCATAACACGCTGCTAATGTTATATGTTGTGAGGAATCATGATTGTACCTGTCAAGACCAACGCTACAATTTACAAATGAATTCGCCTCAAATGTCATATGTTGTGAGGACTCATGATTGTATCTGTCAAGGGAAACACTACAATTTACAATTAAATTCGCCGACAAAGCAGGCAACACTCCAGTTTTCCCTTTGTCACTTATGGCTGTCGTTAGCTGAAGATATAGCAGAACTGTCGTTGATAGGCGTCGCTGGTAGTTCCCAAATGAATGGAAATAGTTGCATGCCTAAGGAACCTGCATAAATAATCACTATACATATCAAATGAGAAAACACAAATCATGGTAACCAAAAGGCAAAGAGAGGAAACATATTGATCAGATAAAAACAACTATTCTGGAGGCATTTCGCACGTGTTCTCACCCACAGTAGCAACAAGTTTTACTTTATTCAGAGTTAAAAAAAAACACATAACTCCTTTTGGAAGTTGCCAATAGAAACATTAAATCAAGTTTCAATTACGAGAAAGATAGTCAGCAGATAGTTCTATACTTCTTGGTGCTTAACATGAGGGGCAGACCATTATTGAAAGCTTCAGTGTATCAAAAGAAAGAGATAATGGAAGAAGGAATATTAAATAATTTAAGCAAACTATAAATGAAATCAATTATTATAATGGACAAATAGAAGTTAAATGGTCATTGTACAAGGACAAGGTCAGTAGTATGCATCCTTTAGAATGTATGAAGTGCTAAGTGTGTTTTTTATATTAAACTGTTCAAAGTGTTTACTTTACCCACTGCGCCAAAAAAATATTAGGAGCTAGGAAAAAAAATTATTAGGAGTTCATCAACAACATTAAACGATACATGAAAATAAACATAATGAAGTGAAGACAATCTGAAGCGTACAAAGTCGATATTTTCCCTTCAGTGGGAGCTTTATTTGCCGGTGAGGTCAATTCCACGGCCCTTGCCCTTTTTAGTTGTTGTAGCTTTGGCAGCATCCTTTCCTTGACCTCTACTGAAGACCTAGTTTGTTTGCTATATTGTTCTTGATAGTCGTCACTCTCCTCATTACTATTTACCTCGTCATCTTCAGATTCAGATGATGTATCTTTTTTCTTGCTCTTATTTGAAATTGCAGGCACCTTACAAGACGTTTTTTTGGAAAGCTTTTGAGAATTTGAAAATTCAGTCACAGGTTCTGTGTCAGCTGCAGCAAAGATGAATTTGCAACTATAGTAAGAAAAGACATTGAATGACTGTGAAAATAAATAGGACTTCCATGAGAACTATTTCCTCGGATAAACAAGTGAACAATTGCCTTTCACATGGTTTGTCTGTCTAATCTAACTTAATAATCAACCACGAAGAGAATCCTGAACCAGCTGAAACACATCAGAAGAAAGTAAATGAGAAAACTGTGCTACCAGTAGCAAAAAAGCAGATAACAACAGGACATGGCCAACAAACATATCTAGACATCAGAGATTACATAAATCATTTTTTCACAGAAAATCATATTGTACCAACAATTGGAGTTATGATTCTTTACACTGCAAACACATTGAAACCCTTATACAACAATAAGTTATTTGGGATCTCAAGTTATTCGACATAATTTCTACAACTTAACAAAATAAAGAACTGAAATAAGAAATTTCAGCATCGGAAATTTAAGCACCGACAATTTTCCCTTTTTGAGGTTACAGTCACAAAGATGTCTCAGAAAATGATATATATAGACGCATTCAAAATTATGTGATGTTTTTCACCTCAATATATTATAAGACTTTGTGGTGTTCATAAATTTTGTGCGTAGAAGATGGGGTCTTCGTCCAATCTATGGTTGATGTTCTAAACGTCAATACCACACAAGAGGGGGGGGGGGATTTGTGTGGTACCCAATTTTCGACCTAGAAGAACCTGATTCTTCTAGGTGTACTTACTACTGCTGATTGCGGAATTAAGAGCGCATAAAATAAAGAACACAGAGATTTTTACGTGGAAAACACCTGGCTCAAAAGGTGAAAAAACCACGACCTACTACTCAGTAGGATTTTCCTAAACTTCCACTAAAATCACTGAGCCAAAACAGCATTTACAAAACTCTTGTAAACCTAAGGATTAAACTCTAATCCCAGTGTGGCACACAGCCTCAACTGTTGCGACACTTTCAAGTTAGCCTATAACTTGAATACTCAAAGTACCTATTACAATTGCTTCTACAAAAGCTGGAAAGGTACAACTTTAAACCACCTACTACAATTGAACTAGAATAAGAATAAACACAATGGAATTGGTTCTTCTATCTTGTCCAAGTAGCTTCAGGAATGCACACTTGAATCTCACATAAATTGCTTGCAAAATTGCCTCGCTCTTTTGCTCTCAATTTAGTTTCACTTCTGCGTTTGTGCAAAAATCCCTGTAAAAGAGAACAATTAGTGTTATTTAATGAGTTAGTAATCAGAGTTTGATTGAGACTCAATTGCTGATCTTCCATCGAAGTTGAGTCCTTGAACAATACAAACTCCAACCCTATCCTTTATCCGGATTGTGTCCTCTTCCCATGAGGATACTTTCTTTCCTCATCCAATATGCAACCTTTTCGATCAGTTCAGGAGATATTGCTGCTTTATCCTTGAGACTTATCTCCTTCACGTGTATCACACATATATATGTTGATAAACACTATGTCTCACATGATGGACCTGTTCCAGGACTGAGTGCATTTGTCATTTTTCAAAACTTCACCTGAACTTGGGCCAACAAATTCCACCTTTTTGATGATGACAAACTCTGTGCTTTTACTAATCAGAAACTCAGCTTAATCATCAATACTTTAACTTAGAAAGTTTAACTTATCATCAAGGACCAGATTTAATCAGGTTATAAATATCACATTATTCAGACTAACAAGTAAAGCACAATATCTCTTCCCCCTTTTGGCATCATCGAAAAGTTGCAAATATTGTGAGTACCAGATGTTAATAATTACTCATGGCCACTAGGGCAACTGCAAGTGAAAACATGGTTCAATTAATCAATAACCAACAAACAAAATTAACTATTTAGATCAGAATCTTCATAGAACAAGAGAAAAAGCAAATTGTCATTGATTAGGATATGTTTTCACAAACAGACCACAAAAAGAAAGACAAACTTCCAAAGATGAGCAACAAAAACAGAAAAAGTCCCGAATCTGGGTCACTGGGAGTTCTAGATAAGTTCAAAAACAAGAACTGGAGGACCTAAGGCTTGGAGGAACTAGAGGGCTGGTTTGAAGAAGATTGAGCATATTCTGAAGCATTCCTTCACTTTTCTCCTTTTCTTTTGCTAGCTCAGCTCGAAGGCTATCTCTTTCAGCTTCCAAATCAGCAACACGAGCCTGAAGCCTAACAATTTCAGCATCCTTAGTTCCACACTCTTGAACCAAAGCCCTAACCTTGCTATTCACTGGTGTCTTCAGAGATGAACCAGGTTCAACTGGGGTGGCATTGACAGGATAGTCACAAGCCAATAAGGTCCTAACACCAAAATTCTCCTTCCTTGATGCCATCTCCCATTTCTCCAAAGGCACCCTTAGCCTGTCCAGCACAGTTGTAAGTATGAACCCATATGGAGTTGCATGTGCCTTGGATCCATTAATGAACCTGTCCAGTAGTTTGACCATAAACGCAAGCCAATTTTATCTGCTTTCCTCTCACAAGGCATTCCATAAGCACCAGGTCCATATAGTTGGCAGTATGCCTCCTCTCCTGTCTAGGCAGCAGGCATTTGTTAACAAATTCAAACAACACCTTGTGCTCAGGTCTCATCTCACTCTTCTGAACAAATCAGGCTTCAGGTACATCTTCAGCATTTGCAGCTTCACAAAAGTTCCTAGTGATTTGAAGAGCAGTGGGGAGAGATTCCAGACATGGCCACCTTTGCCTTGTGTAATCATCATACCTTTCACTTGGTATGTCCAGAATCTCACCCAGCTTGATTGTATCAAACTCCACTTTTACACCCTTCACCAGGCTGGAGACTACTCCATTTTTCACAGTGGCATTGGCCATAAACTTTATCAACTCATTTCTAGCCAGCCTTCCATCCATCTCAAGGACCATGTCCTTCTACCCTTGTGCAGTAAGAGCATCCATCAATCTTCTCATGCCTGGCTCATCCAGATCTTTCAACAACCTTCCTTTCAAAATTTTCCTTCTGCTAAAGATGGAAAACCTATCTTGATCTTTTTCAGATTCCTCTTCTTCTTCACCACTCCACTCTTCATCTTCTTCAACAATTTTCTTTTGTTTTCCCTTTACAGCAGACCTAGTTCTTTTGGCTAAAGAAGATTCAGCAGGTACAGGTACAGAGGAAGACTTCTTGGAAAAAGTCTTGGATCTTTTTGGTTTGGGAGTAGGAACCTCCTCAGTTGTTCCTCTTTCTTGATGGACCAGGTCCATCTCTTCTTTTTCTTCTTCTGCAATCTCAACACTCTCTCCATAACCTTAGCCTTTCCTTTTTCTCTCTTTTTCTTCCTGCTCTCTTCCAGAGCTTTCTGCAATTCTGCTTCACTTTGCTTCACCCTGCTCCTGGTAACTCTTCCCTTAGGTACTGAAGGTACACTAGATTTTGGAGATGATATCTTGCTTTTCTTAGGTGGCTTGGAAGAAGTTGGACACTTATGTGAGGCAGCCTTCCGCTTCTTTGGATCATAACTGGCCCCAACTTCTTCAGCATATCTGCCAGAGTTTCTTCCCTAGATGCACCAGTTTCATCTTGATGCTTGCTTAAATTTACTAGCCCTTCAGCCGCCTCCCCAGAACTATTTCCCCCTGAGTTGTTACCACCTTCTTCAACACCTCCACAAATAGCCAATACTTTTCTTTCTTATTTCCCCCCACATTACTACTGACTCCCTCTCTCTCTTTTTCTTTCTTTTTATCTCCTCTTCTACTAGAGTCAGCCCCCTGTACATCTTTAACAGGACCAACCAAGACAAATCTATTTTCAACCTTTTCAACCACATCAGAGAATACCAAACAAGTATTTACCTTACCAGGGTTTTCTTGAACATTTTCAGTGTCTGAAGACCCGTGTTCTTCACCTTCGCTGGTAGAAATAAAATCATCAGACTCAGAGCTTAGTCAGATTTTTGAGCATGACTTTCTTTCCTCTGGCTAGCCTTCAATTTCTCACTTAGAGCTTTCCTTAAAGCTCCAGAAGCTACAGTTTTTCTAGCTATCATTTTCTGCCTACGAAACCTAGGTTTTGGGTTTTCAATAGGAGGAGTAGATGAGGATGTGTTCGAGGGAGATGCTGGTGGGGGTGTGCCAGGATTATGTTGGGGGTTAGACATGGTGGATTGTTTCAATAAAAATTTGGGAATTTTGGAGAGAAGAATGGTGATCAGAACTTGAGAAGAGTTTTGACGGTTATGGACTAAAGAAGAAAATGTGTGGTGTATTTAAAGATGATTAGAAGTCATTGTAGTAACGGCAGCCTTTTTGCAGGAGTCAATTAGAGGTCTAATCACTTTAGAATTCCGGTCTCCTAGTGATTAATAAGCGACGCTAGATTTTAGGCAAAAATCCCGTTTTATTTAGAGTTCTAGAAGAATGAAACTGGTTCAATGCTCAACGGATAGAATTTCTGGGAATTTGATGAATGTAGGACTTCTGCTCATGATTGAAAAATTAATCTTTCTAATTGTGCAACGTATAGAAAACATACCTGAACTTTCTCATAAGCATATATTGATGAACCAGGTTCTTCAAGTAGAAATCTCTTGAACATGCCTCAAATGTCATAATAGAAAAAACTTTGTAAGAGATCAGTGAGTCATATATACACATGTCACAGGAGTATACTGAATAAAGTATGAAACTGAGTAAGAATTGATCTAGATATTTACACAATAGTTAGAACTCCTAACCAAACATTTTTTTTTCATTTTTTTACATTGTGCATTCTGAACTGGACCTATTAGGTGATCTTAATCATCCCTAATTCCAACCCGTTCCTCTCAAAGTTTTCTCTACTCAGTGCTTTAGTAAAGATGCCAGCTATTTGTTTATCAGTAGCACAGAATTCTATTGAAATCAATCCTTTCTCATAGTTATCTCTTAAGAAGTGGTGTCTAACATCTATGTGCTTAGTCCTCTTATGATGAACATGGTTCTTTGTCATACTTATAGCACTAGTGTTATCACAAAATATTGGAATACATCCCACTTCAATTCCAAAATATACCAGTTGTTGTTTGATCCATAGTAATTGAGCACAACAATAAGCAGCAGCAACATACTCAGCTTCAGCAGTAGATAGGGCCACAGAGTTTTGCTTTTTGGTAGCCCATGACACAAGACATGAACCAAGGAAATGTGCCATACCAGGAAACCTGCATAATCAGCATCAGCATATCCTACTAGATCAAAATTACTACCCTTAGGGTACCAAAGGCACGGATCAGTGGTTCCTTTTAGATATCTCAGTATCCTCTTGACAGCAGTCAAGTGAGACTCTTTTGGATTTGCCTGAAAACGAGCACAAAGTCATACACTGAAAACAATGTCAGGTCTGCTAGCAGTGAGATACAAGAGTGAACCAATCATACCCCTATACAACTTTTGATCAACTGATGAACCAGGTTCATCAACATCTAATTTAGTAGCAATTGCAATAGGTGTGTCTATTTCTTTAGATTCCTCAATTTTAAACTTTTTGATTAGCTCTTTTGTGTACTTTTGCTGATGGATCATGGTTCCATTTGGACTTTGTTTGATCTGTAAGCCTAAAAAGAAATTAAGCTCACCCATCATGCTCATTTCAAACTCACTCCCCATTAATTTTGCAAAGTCCCTACTTAGCTTGTCAGTGGTGGCCCCAAAGATTATGTCATCAACATAAATTTGCACAACAAGGAAATCCTTACCTTTTTCCCTTAAGAATAAGGTACTATCTATTTTACCTCTCTTGTAACCATGCTCCAGCAGGAATTTTGACAGTCGTTCATACCATGCTCTTGGAGCCTGCTTGAGTCCATAGAGAGCCTTGTCCAGCTTGTACACATGCTCAGGACATTCCTTACTCTCAAACCCTGGAGGTTGTTTCACAAACACTTCTTCTTTTAGATATCCATTTAGGAAGGCACTTTTGACATCCATCTGATGAAGAGTAAATTTCATATGTGCTGCAAAGGCTATGAGAAGTCTGATTGCCTCTAGTCTTGCAACTAGAGGAAAAGTCTCATCATAGTCTATGCCCTCCTCTTGGCTATAACCTTGGACCACCAATCTTGCTTTTTCCTTGTAACTATTCCATCTTCATCATGTTTGTTCCTGAAGACCCATTTTGTACCAATGACTGATCTGTCCTTGGGTCTTGGTACTAGGTGCCGAACTTGACTCCTTTCAAACTGGTTAAGCTCATCCTACATTGCATTCACCCAATCTGCATCCTGCAAAGCCTCAACAACATTTTTAGGTTCAATGATAGATAGAAAAGCATCAAAAGCACACAGATTCTTTAATTGTGATCTGGTTTTAACTCCAGATGTTGGATCAGTGAGAATGTTCTCAATGGGATGAGAACTTTGATACTTGTGAGGTTTCACAACCAACTGGCTTCTGCTAGATGTTTCTGCCATTTGCTAAGGAACAGGATCATGAATAGGTTCCTTCAAGGAGTTTATTTCAATTCCTCTTTGATTTCTTCCCCCTGTCAGGTTGCCCTGTATGGAAGAACATGTTCCATCACCTGTTCCTTCTGTTGGTGCCACTTTGCCCCTAGCTGATGCTTCAGTCAAGTCTTTCACCAATCCAATGGCTTCATCTTCATGTTCCTGTCTCTCAGAAAAAATGTTAGTTTCATCAAATACTACATGCACACTTTCTTCTACACACAAAGTTCTTTTATTAAACACTTTATATGCTTTGCTATGTGAAGAATATCCCAAGAATACTCCCTCATCACTTCTGGGATCAAATTTTCCTAGGGAGTCTTTTCTATTATTGTGCATATAGCACTTGCAACCAAATGCCCTAAGATGGGATATGTTTGGTTTTCTCCCTTTAAGTAACTCATAGGGAGTCTTCTCTACCAGAGGTCTGGTCATGCATCTATTTATTATGTAACATGCAGTGTTTACAGCCTCTGCCCAGAAGCTGTGAGGCAATTTACTAGAAAGTAGCATGGTTCAAGCCATATCCTCAAGAGTTCTATTCTTTCTTTCAACTACTCCATGCTGAGGGGTCCTAGGGGCAGAGAAATTATGATCTATACCATTTTCATCACAGAACTCAGCAAACTTGGAATTTTCAAATTCAGTTCCATGATCAGACCTAATGGAGGCAAGTTGATTTCCTAATTGTTTCTAAGTTTTTCTAACACATGCAGAAAACATGTCAAACGCTTCATCTTTGGAGGTTAGAAATAGAACCCAGGTAAATCTAGAATAATCATCAACTAGCACCATTACATATTTCTTTCCACCTCTGCTCATGGNTTCACCCGTTTAGGACTGATAGGAAGTCTCTTAAGAGAGGCTTAGCATGCAACATTTATGATGTAGCATGCAAAAATTCAGCAACTTAGAATTTTCAAATTTAGTTCCATGATCAGACCTGATTGATGCAAGTTGATTACCTAGTTATTTCTAAGGTTTTCTAACAAAAGAAGTAAACATGTCAATTGCTTCATCTTTAGATGTTAAAAACAATGTCCAAGTAAACGTAGAGTAATCATCAACAAGCACCATGAAATGTCTTTTACCACCTCTGCTTAATATTCTCATTGGACCACAGAGATCCATATGGACCAGCTCCATTGTTCTGGTGGTACTTACCACTTTCTTGCATTTAAAAGAGGATCTTACCTGCTTCCCCCTTGCACAAGCCTCACAAACTTTGTCTTCCTTGAACTTGATGTTAGGCAGCCCTATTACTAGGTCTTTGGAGATTAATTTGTTGAGTTGACTCAAACTTGCATGTCCAAGTCTCTTGTGCCAAAGGAGGGGAGTGAGTTCATTTTCTGAAAGTGTGGACAAATCTACAATGCATGTATTGTTTACTCTTTTTCCCTGCAAAACAATCTTGTCAATTGTAAGATTAATCACAAAATATCTGGTAGTGGTGAATGCTACCAAGTTACCTTTAGTACATAATTGTGATACAATGATTAGACTGTACTTTAGGCCATCTATCAAGTAGACATTCTCAATAGAGTGAGAGTCAGTC
>NW_017670664.1:483844-511335 GCF_001879085.1 Nicotiana attenuata | reverse complement strand
AAACAAAAAGAGAGAGAGCAATGGTGATAAGATTTGTCTCTGAAACATACGCTAGCAACACCTGCACCCACCAACTCGGGCCGCCCGCGTAGTACTGGCATCAACACATCAATTTCAAACGGTTGGCTCCCAGTCAGGCGGCAATGATTATGGGAATGTTTGTGACCAGCCTTTGCTTCAAACTCCTCAAAAGCTATCCTGCAATCATCAGAAAAATATAAAAGGGTGATCTTTCTCTAACAACTTAAGAGAAGGGTTGGCAATTTGGAGGAAGTCCTTAAATGAACCTCCGGTAAGAATCGCGCATGTCCAAGAACAAGCTCCTTATAGCTTTGACTGAAGTTAGGCCGGCGGCAAGCTTTGCTATGACATACAACCTTTGCTCTATACACCTCTATTCCTTTTGCTGACACCCGGTGCCCAAACAGCATACCTTCTTAGTAACCAGTGAAATTGGCACATTTTCCACAATTCAGAACCAAGTTATAGTCTCGAGATGCACACCGTTTCAAGCACAACGCGTCAAAATTCACCAGGCAGATCCTCAAATGAGTTCTCCCGAGCCACGAGAATCATCCCATGAACACCTCCATTATATGCTTCTACGCAATAGTCAGTATAAATAATGGCCATCATGACCGTTGGAATGATGGCGGGTGCATTAGCATCAGACCCAAGGGCCAATCCTCCCTAAGGCATACATTCCGCTACGGGCACGTGAAAGGAGGTTCTTTTCTCTACCCATTCCAGGGGCAATGGAAGATCTCGATTGTAACCCGTGAGTACCCATCCAAAGAAGCAAAAGTGTGATACCTCCCTGCCAATCGATCCTCAGGCCATTGATCAATGAAGGGAAAGTCGGAAGTGGTCTTTCTGGTGGCTAGATCAACTTTCTATAATCCATTCAATTCTCCAGCGTGTGACGGTTTTGTTGGATAAAAGTTTCATTGTTGTCATTCTTTACCTCACTGTCAATGCCACCCTTTTTAGGCACACATTAAAACTGGGCTAACCCAGCTACTGTTCAGCAGATTGGGAAAATGATTCCCGCATCCAACCAATTTTATCCACTTCCTTTTCCACCACTTCCTTCATATTCGGTGTTTAGCCGTCGTCTGATGTTCCCCTGGAAGGTTTTGTGCCCACTCTTCAGCAAGAGACTCTTGTGCATGCAGAGGCGGGGGCTGAATCCCACTTGATTCTGCCATGGTCCACCCCATTGGCAGTTTTGCCACTTCCTCCTTAGTACCTGTAAAAGCTGTTGAACCTGCACATCTAACAAACCAGAGGAGACTAATAACGGTAATGTGGAGTCGAGGCCCTAGAAATTCATAACCAGAGGTGGGTTGAGCAAGGCCTTCAATTCCAGCTCTAGGGGTTCCCGATGGCATTGGTTTAGCTTGGGAGGGGTCTCTCTCTTTTCTAAGGTGCAGGGCTCAAACTCCAGTTAGTTTTCTCCCAGAACCCTTTCCTTCCAAGTGCCAACACCCATTCCGCGCAAATCCCTCACCATTAAACAATTCATCCAAATTTTGCCAAGCATGCAGCAAGGGAAATCCTCAACCGTAACGCCATCGTCATCATCAAGCCTCTTTACAATTACATCCACTCGCATCAATAAGGAATCAATTGGCGACTACACTTGGTCCGCCTCTCGATTCTGCAACATGTGAAATATAGATTTTCCTCATCATTGAGCCTCATCTTAAGCTCCCAGTCTCGCATCAAATCAAGAGCTCTCCCCGTGGCCAAGAAAGGTCGTTCCTAGAATATAGAATTTATTCATCACTTTGCAATCCAAGATTACAAAATCATGCAGGGAACACGAATTTCCCCACCTGAATAAGCACAACATCAAGACATCCCAAATGGACGCTTAACATGTCCTGTTCGTGCCGCAGTGCAATAACATAGAAGTCGGTCGGAGCTCCCCAAAGGCCTAAACCTCTTATAAATGACCAGGGGCATGAGGATGTAATGCTGGCCCCTAAATCACAGGAGTGCCTAATAGCAAAGGCATAGTTCCCAATGAGTCGCATGGCAATGTTAAAACTACCTGGTCAAGATAGCTTTTCAGCAAACAGGTCAGATTACCCGAACTGCACTTACATTGTCTGAGTACAGGGTCCACAGTCGACAAGTTCTGTGAAATCAAACTCCGAGACATCAAGTCTTCATCATTTTAGGGCGTATCCTGGCATTCTCCTTTAGCGCTTCAAATCAATGGAAATGTTTTACTGGAATTTGTTTGAGCATCTCTAGGAACTTTTTTAACTGCTCCTCCTTTTGATGCTTGCGCCAACCTTTTGCTGGGAATGGTGGCAGGAGGTCCTTTTCTTCCCCAATCACTATTGGGATTTCTTCCTTCTCAGCTCTGTCCTCTCAACTATTGTTCCGCTCATGTCTCAATTACCTGGTCAACTACTGTGTCTCAGTTGTCTTGCTGCATATTCTTTTCTGTCTAGGAGCAGGGTGAACTGCTTACCTCTGTCAATCCCGTATTCAGAGTCATCCTGCTTCTATGGGCACTGGAATATAGTGTCTCAGCCTGTATAATGTTTTCTTCGAGCTCTCTCTTTGCTCAACATCTAGATCCCTACCATTTCGTAGACTCCCGCCATCAGCTGCTTTGGGCCCTTGAATCTTTTGGAATTGAATTTGGGTATCTGCAGGTAATGTCCCTATGAGGACGATTGTTAAGTACATTGAAATCTGGCACCACTTGATACTCAGATATTCTTGAGTAGCATGCATCATGTGCATACCACCCTTCATTTATTTAGCATTTGGGACGCCATTAACCTGCTGCATCATTGCTTGCAAGCCCTGCAGGACCGTCTTCCCTGTCTTCGCAACCCTGCTGTTGCTGTGAGGTGGGTGGTACGCCCTTTGCTAGCTTTGAATTGTTGTACCCTTGTGGTCTAGGGATACGGTGCCATATTGTTGGGTGGTCTCATGCCTCCGCGTGTTCCGGCGTCATACTTGTGGCTGCGGTGCCCGTACTGCTGCTGAGTCTGCTTGACCCCATGTTCTGGATTACCTTGCCTCTGACCCCATTAGTTAGCCAACATTATTCATAATCTTTCAGGGTGCTGGCTGATGATAATCATTGCTCTGTATTTCCATGGAATTACCAATTGGCTGGCAATGCAAGATGT
Source organism: Nicotiana attenuata (assembly GCF_001879085.1). NCBI lineage: Eukaryota > Viridiplantae > Streptophyta > Magnoliopsida > Solanales > Solanaceae > Nicotiana > Nicotiana attenuata. The sequence goes on along the minus strand of NW_017670664.1, from coordinate 508,177 downwards.
GCACCAAGCCCCGCGTTGGTAGTGTCTACTATGTGAACCTGTTGCTTCTGCCCTGATTCCTCCACCTTTTTTGGTGAGGATGCTCATTTGCGTCAAAAGATCGCCATGTTTTTCAGCAATTAGGTTAGAGGATCAAGAGGCACTATGAGTGCACCACTGCGGAGTGATAGGTTGCATTCCTAGATGTCCAACCCGAATTCTGCGCCAATCTTGTCGAGCAAATTCGACCCTTCTCTCAAGTCTTGCTCAAGAATGCCCCACCAGCCGAAGGCATCAACTATTAATTCTTCAAGCTGTCGTGAACAGGTCCCATGTAAAAAACCAGTTGCCAACATCTTGGCTCTGGCAACACCATGGGGGGGACACATAACCAACCATTTCTTTTTAAACCTGCCCCATGTCTCGTGTAGTGTCTCCATTGGTTTCTGTTTTGGAAACTTCACAATCTCAATCAATATTGTTGAGGCGGGTCTTGTTGGGAGGATGGAACTTGTTGTTGTGAAATTGCTTGAACCAACTCATCCCAAGTTGCTATACAAGGAGTTTATGGGAAGCGAGTTTAGCCAACCTTGACAGCTCCTGTCACCCGAGAATGGAAACAATAATAATCTGATTGCTTCCAGGAGTCATCGTTCGGCTTGGCCTTGGGTTTATGCCAAAATAGACAGGAAGTTTCATTTAAAGTGATTTGCTCGCGGGTCATTCTCTGTTTGTGCACCCAGAGAAAAAGTCCTTGTTCTGACAACAAGGTGACATGTTAATTTGTGATTTGGAAAACGATTCAGCTTGTATTGCAGGCACAATAATGGCAGTGGCCAGATTGTCAGCTGTGGGTTGTGCCCAGTCATAAAGTGCACCCTCAGGCACAGGAGGTGCCAATTGCTCATTCCTGACGTTCCCGTTGGGGTCGTTTATGTCGCCCATGTAAATTTCGAGTTGGTGTATTTGTTGTGATTGTTGAAGTCTTTTGTTTGCACGATTCAATGCCCGGAATGTCTTCTCGGGGTCCGAGAGTCCTTCAAGCAGTTCTCCAGTCCTCGTAGAATTTCTAGGCATGCACCTGTGCACCCAGATCAACAACCGTCAAATTTTCAATGAAAAAGTTGGTAGAGAGAAAACTGACTACAACAAGAATCTTTGTATTTCTGTCAATGGCAATTGATAATTCCGTTAACTCCCCGGCAACGGCGCCAAAATTTGATCACGCCCAACTATGCCTTATAAAAAGGACTCTGCGGACGTTGCAAATATAACCCGAGTATTACGCCCAGGGTCGAATCCACAGAGAGTTAACCTATCAACCACTATCTTCAGACCCACTAATTCTTCAAAACCAGCTTCCCAAACATTCAAATCTCAGTTGAGTGTTCTTTAACAACTAGCTTGCAAGTAACTAAATAGCTGTAAACTAAACTAATAAGGTTGTAAATAATTATGAGAAAAAGCTAAGGCAATGATTTCCCCTATTGATGGAATCCCTTCTGTTTATGCTCATACAAATTTACCCACACATCTCTATCAATCATAAACGCTAATCTTACCGTAAATCTCTCCCGAGTAATCACAGTAATTTACTATTGCACTCTCCCGAGATACACTAGCTTACTTTATTTAGCACAATTCAATTTAGATTGCACCCAAGGCTTCGTTATTCCTAATCCCGCCTTTAAACCCGCAATTATAGATTTCTCTAATAATCTAGGAGTGGTGTTGTTCAACAATACCCTAAATATGCACTCTTTTCCAAGTTATGCACCCTAAATAGGCACAGCTAATTGAGGATCCTGTCAATTAACTACAATGAACACGAAGTTGAACAAATAAAGATTAAACTAGCAATTTTTATTCACATAAACAAGAAGTTCATCATCCAATAGGTTCCATCAAAGCCTTAGACAAGGAATTTAGCTACTCATGGCTATGGGAAAATAAACTAAGCTTGAATTCATCATAAAATCAAAAGAAAAGAAGAAAGATGTTTAGAGTATTTTCTCACAATCTTTTTCCTTGCTAAGAAACCTAAAAAATCAATACATGCCTCTCTTGGGGCGAAGTCTAATGTTTTAAATAGGGTTTAGGTCTAAAAATCCCGTAATTGACACTTTGGTCCCAGAAGTTTCTGCGCCTACCGCGGTCGCGGTAGAACCGCGGCCAAACACCCTCGCGGAATCTCTGAACTTCTGCAGCTGCTTCCCAGCGCGGTTCTGCCGCGGTCGCGGTGGAACCGCGGTGGATCCAGTTTTCTGAATCTTCGGCCTGTTTTTGCACGGGTCACTTAGGAAATTTTACAGTTGGCCTCTTTCATCACTTTTGACTCCAAAACTGCTCCTTAGCCGTCTTTATACATATATCACCTACAAATCATGAAAAGCACTAATAAGAGCATTTTGTCATCACTTTTAGCATTAGAACTACACAAGAAGGTGATTATTTAAGGTGTGATTATAGTCAAATTCACCTATTATCAGCACCGCTAGTGTTGAAAGGACCAGATTCAAAGCAATACACCCAGTTGTCGTTCAAACCGAGCGCGAAAGCAGAGTTAATCCTGAAGCGGTTCAAAATGCCGGACGTACCAAAATATGATGGGACTTCGGATCCTCAGGAGCACATCACCACCTACACAACGGCGGTGAAAGGAAATGACTTAGCTCCGCACGAGATATAAACAGTCCTGCTGAAGAAGTTCGGGGAGACCCTCACGAAGGGGGCCCTGACATGGTATTTGCTTTTACCCGAGCACTCAATAGATTCCCTAGAGATGCTCGCAGATTTTCATCAAGGCCCATGCTGGGGCCAGGAAGGTACAGGCCCGAAAAGCCGACATATTCAGAATTATGCAAGGAGAGTCTGAGTTGCTGCGGGAGTTCGTGACCAGGTTTCAGAAGGAAAGGATGTTGTTACCGGGCGTGCCAAATGAATGGGCAGCTGAGGTGTTACACCCCGCAATATTACGTCAATATTACGTCCCGTAGTATTATATTACGACAATGTTATGCTCTGCAGTAATATGTTATGATGATGTCACCCTCTGCAGTAATATATTACGATGATGTTACGTCCTGCAGTATTAAGTTACGACAGTGTTGTACCCAGCAGTATTACATTACAGTGATGTTACGCTTCGCAGTAATAAGTTACGACGATGTTGCACCCTACAGTAATGTGCGTTGAATTTGTCGTAAGGTAATTGACATCAGTCCAAGGAAAAGATTATTTGGGGATTATAAGTGATGAGTAAATTCGTGAAGGTAAGAGGGTAAGTAATATCGAAGAAAATGAATTTTGCCAAAGTTTGGCATTTTGGGATAAAATAGGGGTCGAGTGATAATACCCGATAAATATGAACTAGTACCATGAAAGGTACCATATGACTACGGTAGTATAATGTACAGAGTATATATATAGTATATTAAAAATAAGTTGAATTTTAAGTAATTTGAAGCAATTTTTAAATTATGCGAGTAATTGATTAATTACCGGGTAACGGGACATTACCCGATTAACTAATAAGTGGATAAATAATTAATAATTAAACCCCCCACGTGGCAAAGAGCCACAAACCAAGAAGTGACTAAGTAGTCACTTATGCCTAGGTGGCAACCTAGGCTTGAAGGGAACAAATGACTATCCAAAGTCTTGTTACATTTCCTTATGGAAATGAGAACAGTAACGTTGTAATTCAAACAAGCAAGAAAGCAATTCTTTCTTGATTTGGAAACATCAAAGAGCAGAAACATTGTCCCTTTCAAATTCTCAAGGAACCAAAAAGGGAAACAACGTTTTCCCTTCAAAGACTCGAGGAAACCAGAAACGTTTCTTCATTCGAAAATTGGAAATAGAAGAAAATTTTCGTCCAAATTCTTGCCAAGATTTCCATTGAAATCTCAAAGTTCAACCATTAAGCTAGCGTTTGGCCATAGATACCAAATTTATTTTGAAAAATCTGATTTGGGTGAAGTTTGGTTTGAAGATGAAAATGTGTTTGGACATACGTTTTCAAAACATATTTTCCAACTTTATTCTGAAAAAACATGTATATAATTCCCACGTTTCGGGATTTTGGTCCAAATTCAGCTCAATAGCTGATTTTGGAATTTGAAAATTTTGATTTGGGATTTGACCAAAATATGAGCAAAATTTATGGCCAAACATGAGTTTTGAAAATAAATCTCAAATTTATTTTGACAAAATTTGTGGCCAAACGGGGCTAAGATTTAATTCCATTTCTATCTTCAATACACAAAACGTTAGAAGCAGAACAAATTCGTCCAAGATTTCAAGGAATCCAAGTGTAAATTTCGCCGAAACACGTATGTTAAGGCTATCCCTTCTTTCTTTTGGCATGATCCATACGATACGAACGGAACGTGCAAATGCACAAATTCCATAAATGACTCTATTCATAGAAGTATTAGACATATCTATTCTTGAATTTTCATGTGTCATAACATATTATCTTCTGTTTATGGGTCTCAGAATAATACTCAGTTGGAAAAGTTTATCCGAAAGGAATATTGGGATTATTACGTATTTTTCATGCATTTCATACATGTGCATTGACCTATGACCAAATGGCGTTATATACGCGTATATATGTAAATATATATATATATATATATATATATATATATATATATATATATATATATATATATATATATATATATATATATATATATATATANGGCGTTATATACGCACCACCACCTGATCAGCTGGTATATGATAATAATGTTGCCCACAGTGGCTGAAATATGATTCAAACGGCGTTATATACGCATATATATATATGTATGTATTCAAATGGTGTTATATATGCATATATATATGTATGTATTCAAACGGCATTATATACGCGTATATATGTATGTATATATATGTATATGGGATATGGGAAAGGTTATGGCGTTATATACGCACCACCACCTGATCAGCTGGTATACGATGATGATTTTGCCCACAGAGGCCGATATGATATGATGGGATGCCCTCAGAGGCTGATGATGTTATGAAACATGTACCTATGCACGACATGACATTCATACGCATATGCATGACGCTAAAAGTAATTTATGATTTACAAAGTTATTCAGACTTGCAGGTTCAGTCATGTACTCTATATTTCTTCCATGTCTCTTATGTACTTACTTATGTGCCTTACATACTCGGTACATTATTCGTACTGACGTTTCTTTTGCCTGGGGACGCTGCGTTTCATGCCTGCAGGTCCCGATAGACAGGTCGAGAGCCCTCCACGTAGGCTATCAGCTCAGCGGAAGATGTTGGTGCGCTCCATTTGCTTCGGAGTTGCTTGTTTGGTTAGTATGATCTAGACGTGTATTGTGTGGTATGGGGGGGACTTTATCCCGACCTTTATGACATTTATGTACTCTTAGAGGCTTGTAGACATATGTCGTGTATATGAAAGATTGTACGGTCTTGTCGGCCTACATTTTGAGTTTATAAAGGATCATGTTGGCCTATTAGGTCAGTATGTCACGTGTATATGATGATGTAATAAGAAAAATACGTTACGTTGGTGTAGTAACTAATTTGGCACAATCATGAAATTGAAGGTGTTTGCTTCAGACCTTTTCCCTTCAGAAAACATATTTGGATTCCATTACTATGTTTATGTTCCCCACAGGTTAAAGGATGTTGATTTGGAACTTTCAAGCCTTAAAATTGGGTATGGCTGCCGTGAACTTAGGGAGTAGGCTCTTTTTTTTGTTTTAGCTAGGTCTAGGAATTGGAATGTTAGGGTAGGGTTTCTATAATTGGGTATTTTATATGGAGGTGGGAAGGGATGATGGCCATTGGATTAGAAGGAAATAGGTGGCTAGGATTAAATCTTACACTTAAGTGGGCTAATGGGTTGGAAAGAATGGGCTAAGGGTAATTGGGTTGGGCCATGTCTTTTGGGTTTGAACCTAGGCTAGGAAGACCAAATAGTACAGTAAAAATAGCACGGTATAGCCAGTTTTCGGACTGGTCAATCAAAAATAGCCAGCGTTTACCAAGTCAATGAAAAATAGCCACTATTTTGCTGCAACAGAGACCGGTCCAGCATAATATACTGGAGTTCGGTGCACTTGTGTATGAACTCCAGCATATTATGCTGGACCGGTATACTTTGCTGGCTCCAGTATAATATACTGGAGTTTGGAGCACCTCCAGTATAATATACTGGAGGCTGGAGCACCGGTGCTTCAAACTCCAGTATATTATACTGGACCAATATACTTGCTGGAACTCCAGTATATTATGCTGGAGTTCTAGTGTACTTATGCTGGAACTCCATCATATTATGCTGGAGTTTCAGCATACTTATTCTGGAACTCCAGTATAATATGCTGGAGTTCAAGTATACTTATGCTGGAACTCCAACATAATATACTGGAGTATTTTCCGGGTTTTGAACAGTGTTTTCGCTCAGATTTATCTTTATATAAAAAGTGGCTAAATTTTGATTACTTTTGAAATTGGGCTATTTTTGAACGACCAGTTGTAAATCTGGCTATTTTTAAAATTTACCCAATAGTACAATGTATCTATAAAATGTAAAATCACTCTAAATTAAAATAAACTAATATAAAACTAAATACTAAAAGTGAAACTAATTTTTTTTTTTGTATTTTTAAATGTTATAATACTATAAATATAAATATACTAATTGACTTTAACCTAAAGATGAAAATATTATTTTTTGTGACAAAAATAAAGTAAAAAAGTCAAAACTATTTAGAATAGCAATACTAAACCTAAATTAAATATTTACGCTAAAATATGTAAAATCTTGGGAAGGGTCAAAAATCACATGTCTACAACGTTGTCTATCAATGCCCGTTAAGATTATTTGCTTTAAATCCTTTGACGAGTCACCTTCCACTCTAGCATCTTCTTCTGGGAATTGTGTGTCCATAGGAGATGATATGATGTTATTTTGTGGGTTGGTGGGAAAAACTTCATCTTGGAGGAGTTTTTCCTTGCATGAGGGATTTGAGAAGTTTGGTTGCAGATTTTATCCGAGGGTTTTGGTGGAATATTTGTTGTTATGTTTTCTTCCCCGTTGGTTTCCATCGGATTGAAAAGTTGATTGAGGAAAAAGAACAGTTGGGAATTCTAGTGAGAAGTTGCTCTCTCTTTCTAGGAGAAGTAACGATTACGCCGAGCCTGAGTCAACTCATTAATATTGTTTCATGTATAATGCTACACCATTAGAAAAGATTAAATTCATAACAAAATTTGTAATTTAAATCATAACAAAATTGGTGGTTGATTAAAGATAACATAAGCATTATATATATATATATATATATAAAGACGATCAAGCTTTGAGAAATGGAAATGTCTAGTTATATTTCTTCTTAAGGTAAAGTCTAATGATAATGCTTCACGCAGTAAACGTTCCAGTGTGGTCTTATAGTTGTTTCCTTGAGTAGACATCCAAATTATTACTTATAAATTACTCTAGGTACTTTCCTTTTTAGTCTGTTTCAAAATAAATAAAATATTTTTAAATTTAAAAATAATTCAATTTTAAACTCTTTATTTTACCTTTAATAAGAATTTTTATAACCATACAAATATCATGGCCCATAAAGCTTTTACCTCTTAAGCTTTTAAGATCAAAAGTCTTCTTTATCACACTACCTCATCCAAATTAAAACGGAGGAAGTACTTTTAGACATATGATTGGTAAGCTAGTCCATCATAATTTTACAGATGTCCAACGCTTTACTGAATTTTATTATTTTGAGAAAATTACCTTATTACTGAAATTGAACTCAATAATACTAAATTGAAATACAAAGGAGGTGAGTGAGAAGCTTAGAAACTCAGAATTAGGGATAAGAACAAGTAAAAATTACTCTTTTCATTTTCCTTTGTTTGTTATAGGTTGAGTTAACACAATATATAAATAAAAGAAGATTTTTGAAATTTTTAATTCTAAATATTTCATAGCATTTGTGTAATTAGTTGAAACTTGTCATAAAAAAATTTAGAACTGTGTTATTTCTTATTTAATACACTAATAAAAAACAAAGTACAAACAAGATGAAACGAAATAAACATTAGAAAAAGATCTTTAAAAAACATAGACGAAAGAATAATAGTAAAACACAAAGCTAAAAACAAGCCAAGAGTAAAAAGCTAACAATAATTAAAAAGTTTAAACTGGACAAATATTTTTGTTTTGGGGGGGTGGGGGTGGGGTGGGGGGGAGGGGGGATGCATTCAAGAATAGGGATCAGATTGGTAAAAGTGAGAGCGCCCAGATTGTCGTAACCAGGCTTTGGGCTGTGACACCCTTCTCGCATATTTTATTTGCGAGATTGACCACTCATCACATCCCCTTTAAACTTGCCTGAAGGATCATGCTTTACCGCAGCCCACTGTCTCCATTCTTTATTCTATTCAATCAGCCTACAGCTTTCTTCATTCTTCGATGTGGGAGTGTTTCTTTCAAAATTTCAATTGCCAACTCTCACTCACTTATGAATGATAGAGAATAGGGGAGTGAGAAGCTCAAAACTCAACATCGAGAAATAAAAGATGTCATTTTGAGGACACGTTTCAAATTCAACATGCTTTTACTACATTTCACGAAATCATATAGGGATTGATTCCTTCTACAGAACTGTCGCAAACATTAAGAGTTTGTTTGGAAAGTCACCATGTAATTGGAATTGGTGTAATTATTGGGGTAGTAATTCCACGGCCTAGTAATACACAGTTGTGTAATTACGATGACCTGTTTGTTTGTCATAGTGTAATTACAAGTTTACTGTTGATTGCACAAGTGTAATTACACAGTTATATTAAATTTTAAATTAAGTAATTATCAAAACATACAAATTAATATAATAAAGCCTATAAATTTTTACAAGTATAAATGATATTATATTTGATATTTAAGATATATATTTAATAATATTTTTTAACGTGAAAGTCATTTTGAATAAAGAAAAAAACACGAGACGCTAGGAAAGTGATCCATTATATTTTAGAAAGTGGGGGGGGGGGGGGGGTACTATCTGTATTGATGGAAAAAAGACATGACACGTGGACTATCAACAATGTGATAGGGCAAGGTACGTGTAACATCGATATAGTGACAAGTGGCGTTCTTAATTAGATGAGTTAAAGAATGTGGAAAAGGCATGGGAGAAATACCCACAAGGTTATACTGAGAAAAAGGCCAGACCTGACAGCTGTAAAAGGGAAAAGGGGAACGAAATGAATAAAAGCTATAAAGAAAGGAAGATACACTAACCTGTCATAAATAAGGAAGGGGAATCAGTGCGGTTACAAGAAATCTTTAATCATAAATATTTCCGTTACAGTTATACATGGTAACGGGCAATCTAGGCAACTTATACCATTAGTGAGCCTGAATTAAGTAAGAGAACCGTTATGATTGTATGCTCCTATATAAGGACTAAAATCTCATTTGTAATGGCATCAGACAATTATTGAAATTTATGCTATCATTCTTTACTTTATTCTCAAAGTTCTAAGCCGTAATTTTGAGAGTGATTACCGATCTATTTCATATTATTTTAATTCCTTGATTTATTCTTCAAATTGTTGCGAAAGTGAAGTAAATCTTGGTTATCAATAACCCCATTTCTTCTAGATATTGACTTTGACCGCGAAATTTATTTTTGGGTTAAACAAATTAGTTCCGTTACCGGGAATCTGATGATCTGTTCACTTTCCAAACTCCATTTTTTAACAACCAAGTATGTCAAGTGTTAACGACAACAACCAGATGAACCAACAAGGTGGAAGTCGACCACACCATACACCTACGGGATCCCCTCAGCAGTCCCGTGGAAGTTCACCTGAAAGGTCTGCTTCACGCGCTGATGATCAGCAGGGAGACGACCAAACCGTGGAGCAGGATGCTCTAAAGCAATTGATTGCGGAACACGTGAACAATGCACTACAGGCTTTTGTCAGTGGATTACCCAATGCGACGCAAACTCCTCCACCAGTTAATACAAAAACTTTGGAGAACCCGCATTCGGGGGCTTATTAATTCTAGAAGTGGAGAAATACCTAATGAATCTCGTGATGGAGGGTCAGGTACACCAAATAATTTTAATTTATAAATTTTAGTGCTAACTTTGCTGAAACACTTGAAAGAGCAAAACGATTATTTAGAGCAAATACCTGTCGTTCCCCCCGCGATCAAAGGGGTAGATATTGACAAGTATTCACGTAAATATGTTCACTACCAACGTGAAAGGCAATGATTTAACCATCAGGAAATCAAATATGTTTTGGTTAAAAAGTTTGATGAAACACTCACAAAAGGAGCGTTAACGTGGTATTCTCTTTTACCTGAAAATTCTATTGATTCTTTTTTTGAGCTTGTTAATTCATTTATAAAAGCACATTCAGGAGCTCAAATAGTTGAAAAAAGAATGGAAGACATCTTTAAGGTTAAACAAGGGAGTACAGAATTGCTCAAGGAATTCGTAGATAGATTCCAGCGGGAGAGGATGATGTTGCCTCGAGTACTTGATAACTGGCGGCTATGGCATTCGTGAGAAACTTGAACGAGAAAAGTTCAGAAGCCACGAGGAGGCTGAAAGGAAGTTTGCGAGAATTTCCTACAATAACTTGGAACAATGTCTACAATAGGTACAGTACGAAGCTGCGGATAGAAGAAGATACGGTCGCACAACTAAGGGCCGATGAAAGACCAAGTTCGAGACGTTCAGAATCAGAGAGGAGGTTCGATAAAAACAGGTACGAGCCGTACATGGGACCTGCAGGGAAAGACTCTCGATCTAAATAGGAGAATGTGCGATTTGATTCCCGATCTAGGCAAAAAGACTCGAGTCCTTCATCCAGGTTCAAAAAGGAGCGGGATGCCCGAAGCAATGATTCCAATACGCAAGCCAGAATAGGAGATTACAGCTTTAACATTAGCACCTCCAAAATAGTGGATGTTTTAAGAGGTATGGGGGATAAGGTGCGATGACCAAAAAAATGAGATCAGATCCAAGCAAAAGAAATCCAGATTTCTGGTGCAAGTTTCATAATAATCATGGCCATAGAATAGTAGATTGTAGGCTTTTACAAGGATAGGTCGAACATTTATTGAAGCAGGGCTATCTTATTGATCAGTTCAGTGAGAAAGGGAGACAATCATACATGAAGAACAGACAGGAACCCTAAAAACCTCCATCACCAAAGAGAACAGTCAACATTGTCACACCTCCTTTTTCTTACTACACCCCCGGAAGGGTATAATAAAAGGAGTTTTTCCAATTAAAGGACAATCGAAACAGGATTCATTTTATTAAGAGATTCAGAGTCGCCACTTGGGAGATTTATGGTGTCCCAAGTCACCGGTTTGAATCCCGAATCGAGGAAAAGGGTTTGACTCTGTTTAACAGTCGCGAACCAGAAATCCGAGTAAGGAATCCTGTTAACCTGGGAGAAGGGGTTAGGCACTCCCGAGTTCCGTGGTTCTAGCACGGTCGCTCAACTGCTATATTTGGCTAAAGTCTAATTTTAATACATGTTCAACCTATGTGCATTTTCAGAATTATTTAACCGTTTTTAATTAGTTTTTATGCAAGTGAACGCCGTTTAAGAGCGTGTTTTTGGATCACGTCACATGAAATGCACCCGGATCTTTGACACCTCCTATTCAACGTTTTGGGATTTGGATTTGGGTTGCATGAAATGCACACCCGTATTTAAGAAGGTAAAATTATTAAATGCGCGCCTAAAGTGGCTAGCGTCTTATTAACTTTGCGGGAGGCCATGAAAATTCGCTAAATGGCACGTCCCGAATTTCTAAAATATTTTAATGTATACGTTTGTTGAGGGCCACGCAATTTATGTGTTTTTGTTTAGCGAGGCTCATCTTATTTTATTATTTAAAGGCCAACCTAATGCAAACTATAATTTTCTATTGATTTTTTGTCTCTAAAGAGCCTTAGTTAATGTTATAAAATCCGGGTCTCAAGTTCAAGTCCGGATTCAAACAAAAGGGACAACCTTTTAATTTGAACCCGCTACCTAACTCGAAAGCCCAAATATATTACTAAACCAAATTACACCTTTTAAAAGAATTTTAAGCTTTCCAAATATTGGCCCAAGAACCAGGAATTTCAATAGGATCTTTGGCCGGCCTTGGCCCTTTGTAGGGGCCCGAATGGAGGAAAACAGTAAGAAGGGTCTTATATCCGACTGGGCCTATTATTAACATGATTGGGCCCAGTATAAGCGACTATTCTCAGAGTTTGAGATTAGCTTTAACAATGTGACTAATACAGCAACTAAGTAACTATGCTACGACAATCATTGGAATGTCCATGACTCTCCTGAATGCCTAAACCAAAATTGTATCATATATTGTGTCAAAACAAGCTATCAAGTGCTTCAATCCGCAGGCTAATTCTAAATCTGGATTTCATATTTTGTGTTTGGATTTGTATACTTTTAATAAACAAACGCTGGTGTTAAAACTTAATTCCAAAACTGAAAACCTACGCAAGTCATTGTCAAATTCCTTTGGAGTTGGATTTAACTGTAATTCAATATCTATCAACATAGCATCAAATTCTAAGTGAAATGGAATTTACTAGAGCTATACTAAACCACTGTAATAGACAGCTTCACTAACGCAATTACACAAAAAAACGATTTAACAATCTAATTACAACAATCCAAAAGTCTCATCAGCGTGACTAATTATTATTCAAACAACACATTCGTGTAACAACTTGTACATTATTGAACTTCAGAAGTGTATGCAGATGGATCTGATTCTTCACATAACATTTGAAGCTTAAAAAGGTACCTGGATATGGAATCAAAATGAGGAGAAGAAGAGGTCAGCTACAGCAGTATAAAACAAATGCAAGGCTTCAGCAAATGTAATCCAGCAACAACACAGCCATAGGATTAGTTGAAAACCAAAACTGTATTGCTATAACACAGGAAGAAGGACAGACGAACAACAACCAGTAAGACAGAACAAACAGCCTCAATTTAGACTCAATCACTCTCGAATTTAAACCATGAACCTCCAGAAAGTTTTCAACAATCAAATCCTTAGGCTTAATTATGCCAAATCAGTTGATGAACTTTGAAATTGACCTAGAATCACAATAGAACAGACTCTTTTTTTGATTTTTTGGAGTTTTGCTTGTAAGGACTAAGATCTCAGGAATTTTCAATTTGAAATTCAAATTTGAGCTCATGAAACTTGGGGAAAGTGGGGGGAATTTTCAGAGCTCCCAAAACTTGTTTATCAAGGCAAAGGGGGTTGCCTTTTATAGGCAAATTTTAGGGGGAAGCTTCTAGACCCCCTCACACTTTTTCCCCCTCTCTTATTTCAGATTTAATACCCTAGTCCCTAATTTACTGACTTCTTTTTCAAGTTATCCTGCTATATTTCATAAAATTGCAAATTGAACCCTATTCTAGGGTATTCTAGAGCTTCCAAATTCAGTTACTATCCTATTCCCTAAGTAAAATGCCCTTAATGCCCTTGTACTTACCCATGGAATTACTAACCTAGTTGAACCAAGCCCCAAACCTGTCACCTTAGTCACGAGGTGACCCTAGTTACTTGCTAAAGCCCAAGCTATTCAGCTATAACCAAATTAATTAAGAACCAAACGAACATGGACAAACAGAACCCAATAATAACAGATTAAAATCGAATACTAACTAAACAAATTAAAAGAGATTAAAATCTATGCTACTGAGTTAAAATCGCATTCAAACAAAGACTAAACCATTTATCAAAAATTACTAACACAGGATCAAATCGCAGGAATAGAAGAAAATTATTGCTTTGTTGTTTTTTAACCACTTAATAGTTTAAGTAGGTCAACACTCCAAGGTTATTAAGGAAACAAAACAGTATTCAGGATTTGAACTCAGTTTGATTGAACGACAACTACCAATTTTGAACAACCCTAGGTGGAATTGAGAACAAAGGATAAGACCAGAAATTTGGCTGTTTTGTCCAGAAAGAAGAGAAGGAAGGCGGTTGAATTGAAACTAGACCCACAGAAAAGAAAAACATGAAGAATGAAATAAAAAACTCACCACCTTGACTCGAACTTGAGACCCAAAACTCTGATTTACTGGTCATTTACTCTCCATCAAGAAACAGGTAACTGATACCCGTAAGACCAGTTTTGACTTTGGCTTCGAGGGCTCGAACCCTAGATTTGATCTTCGCGAAGTTCAACAAGGATTTGAGGGAGATAGACTAGATTTTTAGAACGGGGGGAACAAAGGGATTCAAGGGTGTCCATTTGAAGTTGATTGGTGGCGGCGCCGCCACCGGAAAAAGTGGGCGGCGCTAGGGTTCTGCCCCTTTTAGTCTGAGATTTGAGGGGTTTCAGGAGGGTTTGTGGTGAATGGAGTGTGTATCTGAGATGACAGGGTTGAGGGGAGCTTGTGGTACAATTTTGGTATGATTTGGCGATCAAATACCGCCGCATGGCGATTTTCGGTGGTGGCGGCGGCAGTGAGACATGGCAGTGAAGAAGATGAGTCCTAGGTTACAAAATGATTTCTTCGGACATTTTAATCAATGTGGGAGAAGGGACTGGGGCCGTTGGATGAAGTAAACGAACGGCCTGGATTGCTTGATCATTTAATTATTCGAAACGACGTCGTTTCAATGGTCACAAGATTTGGACCGGGTGGGCTGTGACCTGGGCTTGTGTTTGAAGTGGGTTTGGGGGAATTGTTTGGGCTGGGAATTAAATTGGCCCAAATTTCCTTTTCTCTTCATTTTCTTTCTTCTAAATTGCTTTCTCTTTTCTTTTATTTATTTTTCTGATTTTTGAAATGCTAAATCAAAACTCAAAAATCAAATTGGCACTCAAAAATTATATTTTCTAATTTCCAAGTACCCTAACTTCTAATTAAACACAAATTAAAACTAAAAATGCGAAAGATCGTTTTTGTTATTTTCTTTATATTTTATTTTGCAAACGACTTAACCGCTAATTAATCCTAAAATATGAAACTAAATCCTAAATGCAAGTGCCAAGTGTAGTTTTTTTTTATATTTGTCATATGAATTAAAATGCACGAATAAAAATGCAAACAATTAACGGAAAAATAACAAAAAAATTCACAAAATTGCAGAATAATGAAGAAAATTATTTTGTTTGAATTTATGGGAGTAATTCATATAGGGCAAAATTACGTGCTCACAAACGTTATAACTAGAGGAGATGAGGTCAATGGAGTAACATATACAGCCGCGAAGAAGACGTCAAAAGTAATAGTCACTCATGGAAAGCGAGTTTGCCAAGTCTTGGATGGAGACAATATAATATTCGACGATGAAGACGCAGACGACTTGATGATTCCTCACAACGATGCACTGTTTATATCTTCACTTGTACATGATACTAATGTAAAACAAGTTTTAATTGATCCAGGTAGCTCAGTAAACATCATTTTACTGAGGGTGGTGGATGAAATGCAAGCTAATGATAAGGTCATACCAAAAGCAGGATCCTTGTCTGGGTTTGATAATTCAAGCATTGTTACAAAGGGGAAGTTGTACTTACCACATTTTGCAGAAGGGGTCATCAAGGATACAAAGTTCCAGGTGATAGACGCGAACATGGCCTATAATATAATTCTGGGAAGACCGTGGATTCATCGTATGGACGTTGTCCCATCCACATTGTCGACGCCCCCTTTTTCTCGCGAAATCGGGTTTACGACATTCGGGAAGCCAACTCTATTCCCGTTTGGGAATTGGGTTTTTGGAATTGAAGAGTCGCCACCTAATGATTGAGTGCATTAGGACACTAAGAAGGGTTTTGAATTGGAAAACCAGAGTTCGGGTAAGGGCTAGAAATTATCTCGAGGGGAAGGTGTTAGGCACCCCTCAAGATCCACTAGTGTGGTTCCCGACCATGCTATGTTGTGACTTTAATGTAAACAAGTATGCAAATAAATTTACACATAAGGCTTGCTAACAAGCATGTTGGTATTTATAAACAAAGAAGGAAAAGGGATAATGTCGTAAAAAAATAAAGGGGAGTTTTGGGTAATTGAAAAGACAGAATTTATTGATATTAAACAAAGTAACATAGGGCAAGGGGTCCTAGGTTTATAAATCACATGGATCATCCACACAACACCGGTAACCAATCGTACGTGTAGTGTTATCGTGTGATCATCATCTCCATGTCTACCCTTCCCACCCCGATAAGGTATTAAGCGCGAAATGGTGTCGTTACCTACAACGTGCTATTACCCGTCCCACCTATCAGTCCTGGAGGCTTTAGGACCACTAATCCTAAAGGGAGGGAGCTTGGCTTTTCAGAGGTTCAAAAGGTTAAAATACTAAGGCGTCAGGCAAAACACATAAGACAGTTATGGGAGCACAAAAGCAATTAAGGCTCAGACAAACCTCCTTTAATCACAAAAATCATGTAGTTTAGCACGTCTTACATATACTGATTAGGTCCAAATTATGCTTAACGTTAGGCAGGCTGGTTCATTACATATTTTTAGACAAGAAGTTCCCATTAGGCTCGCCTGGCTGTAACTTATCGAAGACTGGTACAATTAATTAACTACTTACTTGTTTGCCTAGGTGATGGCATCTACTGGTTTCAGGAATAAGGAAGTGAACTGATTACTGAAAGTTGCCAGTTTTAACAGAATGATACGAGTTCTGCATTTGGTTACTACTGACGGACTAATCTTAAAACGAGTGATTCAGATTGGGTTGATAGTTCCTATAGGCATGCTTTCTAGCGTTGTTAATTTTAAACACTTTTTACAGGCGTAGCAAGAGTGCAGAAAATCCTACGAGCATGGTATCTAGGATGCAATTGATTATTATTTTGACCTATAACTGTTTGCCTAATGATAGATGCAAAAAATGCATAATCTTAAAGACATGGTTCCTACATGCGGAATTCTTATGAGCAGGATATCTATATGATATGCAGAGTTCTTATGAGCATGATTTCTATATATATGAAAGTGCAGAATTCCTATGAGCATGGTTTCTACATATGAAAGTGCAGAATTCCTATGAGCATGGTTTCTACATATGAAAGTGCAGAATTCCTGTGAGCATGATTTCTATAGATGAAAGTGCAGNGGGCGTAAAGGAGTTTTTCCACTTAAAGGACAATCGGAACGGGATTTATTATTAGATTTCAGAGTCGCCACTTGGGAGATTGATGGTGTCCCAAGTCACCGGTTGAATCCCGAACCGAGGAGATTATGACTCTGTTAACAGTCCGCGAACCAGAAATCCGGGTAAGGAATTCTGTTAACCCGGGAGAAGGTGTTAGGCATTCCCGGGTTCCGTGGTTCTAGCACGGTCGCTCAACTATCATATTTGGCTTATTTATTTGATCTTGGTACATGTTTCAACTTATGTGCTTTCTAATTTTGAACCGCTTTTATTATCATTTAATTTTTTATAAAATTGCAACGTCGTGAAAACACGTCTCGAACCATGTCACATAAATGCACCCATGGTTTTGACATATTTCGACTTCGTTGAGATTTGGATTTGGGTCACATAAATGTGCCCCGTATTTAGGAATGTAAAATTATTTAAAGTGCGTGCCTAAAGAGACTATCGCGTTATTATCTTTGGGGAAGGCCGTGAAATTCGCTAAACGGCCCATCCTGAAGTCTAAGTATTTTTAGTATAAACATTTATCGAGGGCCCCGCAATTTATTTGTTTTGTTCAGCGAGGCTCGTCTCACTTTTATTATTTAAAGACCAAACCTAAAGCAACTATGATTTTCTATATTTTTTGTTTCTAAGAATAAAGGAAAAGTCCTAATCAACTGATATTATAAATTTCGGGCCTCGAGTTCAAGTCCGGATTCAAACAGAAGGGACGGCCTTTTAATTTGAACCCGCTACTAACTCGAAAGACCAAACTTATGCTATACTAAACTATGAATTGAGACCTTCAAACCAAGTCCAAATTAATGGAATAAGCGAGTTTGCTATTAAACATTTGCAGCTGGCAGGCCTCGATGCCATCCCCTTGAAAGGGTAAACTGGGCCTGGCGTAAGCGGAGGGTAGGCCCAGGCGGCAGTAGTACTTTAAACCAATATCGAATCCAAATTTTAAAACAATTGGATAACTAACCACACCTTAGTTGTGGAATTTGCCCAAAATAATTTAAACAATTACCAATTAATAATACTTACAAATCCGTTTGAAATGACTGGAGCGTTTTGAAACAGCTTTACCTTAATTGCTTTTGATTCCTATTAACCCACAATTACCGTTACTAAGCACAGATGTTGCAACTTCAGGATTAAACTACCAAATATTAATATAGGTGAAGATCGTGTTAATACAACTGACTTATGCTAATTACTTGCAACAATTTGAGTGCACAAATGTTAACCATAAAGAAGCATCTATCAATCAGTTTCCCAAATTCAACCTATTTTGCTAATATTGAAAATTAAACTAATCACTGAAATGAGACTATACTTATGATAAAGCATGACAAATAACTCCAGTAGCCCCGATTGTCTATTTTTAACACAACGCTAAAATGAAACCAATACTAAACCATATTAAGACTAGAAATGGATAATTACAAAGTCCAAATCACACAGTCCAGTTTTCAGTTCCACTACGTATATAGGAGTATCAATATACTACTAACCAAATCACAAAAAAATCATCTAAACATACAGAATTGTTAAAATAACAAAGCAATATCAGAATTTTGGATTTCAACTTCATTTCACGTTTTCAACAGGAGATGCTATATCAAATCAGTCTCGAAGTGTACCTGGATTCGAATGAAAAAACAAATGAGAAGGAGGAATAGATCAGCAGCAGTAACAACAGCTGGTATCCAGCAGTTAACAGCAACAATTGGAATGTTATGAACCCAAACAACTTCACAAAACTCAAGCCAAGACCACAGAAATGCAGCAACCAGTAAATAACCCAAAACAAACTGACTAAATCCCACAAAACTGCTCGAAATCAAACAGAGATACCTCTGAACCTTCAAATTACCAGGACTGAACTAAAATGTAAACCAGTAGCTAAAGGCTGAAATTCATCTTCAGTTTTAATGAAACAGACGGTTTTTTTTTATTTTTCTATTTTTGTTGTCTTGTTTTGGATTTTGAATGTTTGAATTCTAAGTTGAAATTCAAATTCAGAGAAGAGCTTTTTGGGGGGAATTTCATGGTTCCAAAACTTGTTTATGAAGGCAAAGGGGGTTGCCTTTTATAGGCAAATTTCAGGGGGAAGCTTCTAGACCCCCTCACACTTTTTCCCCCTCTTTTATTTCAGATTTTATACCCTAGTCCCTAATTTACTGACTTCTTTTCCAAGTTATCCTGCTATATTTCATGAAATTGCAAATTGAACCCTATTCTAGGGTATTCTAGAGCTTCCAAATTCAGTTACTATCCTATTCCCTAAGTAAAATGCCCTTAATGCCCTTGTACTTACCCATGGAATTACTAACCTAGTTGAACCAAGCCCCAAACCTGTCACCTTAGTCAAGAGGTGACCCTAGTTACTTGCTAAAGCCCAAACTATTCAGCTATAACCAAATTAATTAAGAACCAAACGAACATGGACAAACAGAACCCAATAATAACAGATTAAAATCGAATACTAACTAAACAAATTAAAAGAGATTAAAATCTATACTACTGAATTAAGATCGCATTCAAACAAAGACTAAATCATTTATCAAAATTACTAACACAGGATCAAATCGCAGGAATAGAAGAAAATTATTGCTTTGTTATTTTTTTTTTTTAACCACTTAATAGTTTAATTAGGTCAACACTCCAAGGTTATTAAGGAAACAAAACAGTATTCAGGATTTGAACTCAGTTTGATTGAACGACAACTACCAATTTTGAAGAACCCTAGGTGGAATTGAGAACAAAGGATAAGAGCAGAAATTTGGCTATTTTGTCCAGAAAAGAAGAGAAGGAAGGGGGCGAATTAAAAGGAGACACACAGAAAAGAAAAACATGAAGAATGAAATAAAAAACTCACCACCTTGACTCGAACTTGAGACCTAAAACTCTGATTTACTGGTCATTTACTCTCCATCAAGAAACAGGTAACTGATACCCGTAAGACCAGTTTTGACTTTGGCTTCGAGGGCTCGAACCCTAGATTTGATCTTCGCGAAGTTCAACAAGGATTTGAGGGAGATAGACTGGATTTTTAGAACTGGGGGAACAAAGGGATTCAAGGGTGTCCATTTGAAGTTGATTGGTGACGGCGCCGCCACCGAAAAAGGTGGGCGGCGCTAGGGTTCTGCCCCTTTTAGTCTGAGATTTGAGGATTTTCAGGAGGGTTTGTGGTGAATGGAGTGTGTATCTGAGATGACAAGGTTGAGGGGAGCTTGTGGTACAATTTTGGTAAGATTTGGCGATCAAACACCGCCGCATGGCGATTTTCGGTGGTGGCGGCGGCGGTGAGACATGGCAATGAAGAAGATGAGTCCTAGGTTACAAAATAATTTCTTCGGACATTTTAATCAATGTGGGAGAAGGGACTGGGGCCGTTGGATAAAGTAAACGAACGGCCAGGATTGCTTGATCATTTAATTATTCAAAACGACGTCGTTTCAATGGTCACAAGATTTGGACCGGGTGGGCTGTGACCTGGGCTTGTGTTTGAAGTGGGTTTGGGGGAATTGTTTGGGCTGGGAATTAAATTGGCCCAAATTTCCTTTTCTCTTCATTTTCTTTCTTCTAAATTGTTTTCTCTTTTCTT
The DNA here is from genome assembly GCF_001879085.1 of Nicotiana attenuata. Classification (NCBI taxonomy): domain Eukaryota; kingdom Viridiplantae; phylum Streptophyta; class Magnoliopsida; order Solanales; family Solanaceae; genus Nicotiana; species Nicotiana attenuata. The sequence goes on along the minus strand of NW_017670664.1, from coordinate 487,400 downwards.
TTATTTATTTTTCTGATTTTTGAAATGCTAAATCAAAACTCAAAAACCAAATTGGCACTCAAAAATTATATTTTCTAATTTCCAAGTACCCTAACTTCTAATTAAACACAAATTAAAACTAAAAATGCGAAAGATCATTTTTGTTATTTTCTTTATATTTTGTTTTGCAAACAACTTAACCGCTAATTAATCCTAAAATATGAAACTAAATCCTAAATGCAAGTGCCAAGTCTAGTTTTTTTATTTATTTTTCATATGAATTAAAATGCACAAATAAAATGCAAACAATTAACAGAAAATAAAACAAAATTCACAAAATTGCAAAATAATGGAAGAAATCATTTTGTTTGAATTTTTGGGAATAATTCACTTAGGGTAAAAATCACGTGCTCACAGCTGCCCCTCTTTGCTCGGGAACACGCAGAGTTCTCGGGCAAAGATATGTGAACGGATACGAGCGATTTTGGCCCGTTCGAATATTCCGTGCGAAGCATTTTGGAAACCGTCTGACCGAACCCTGCTTCAAAGGTTGCCTACATATCCTTGGCTAAAAAGAAATCAGGTCAGTGTAGTTCGGGAAGGTTTGGTAGCTGGGACTACCAGGAGCTATGATTTTACTGCTGTTGCTGCTGCTACTGCTTGCTGACCTCCTTATTACACCGCGTTAAAATAAAAAGAAGCTAGCCTAAGCCATGATCTATGAATTACAAAAGGGTCCTATCTATGCCTTCTAACTTGCTCTTGTGTTGCCTTGTATTCTTCCACTGGAACTCTTGCGTTGTCGCCTTGCATTGTGATCGGAGATGTTTACTATTCCTCCGAGTGATGCTTGACTCTGAAATTTGAAATGTATTCCCTGCTCTCCAAGCGGGCTCCTGACTGCTGACTTGAAATGTATTCCCTGCTCTCCAGGCGGGCTCCTGACTACTGACTTGAAATGTATTCCCTTGTTCTCCAGGCGGGCTCTTGACTGCTGAACTTGAAATGTGCTCCCTTGTTCTCCAGGCGGGCTCCTGACTGCCGAACTAGAAATGTGCTCCCTTGTTCTCCAGGCGGGCTCCTGACTGCTGACTTGAAAAGTATTCCCTTGTTTTCCAGGCGGGGTCCTGACTGCTGACTTGAAAAGTATTCCCTTATTCTCCAGGTGGGCTCCTGACTGCAACAAAACATGCAAAGAAAATTTTCTGCCCCAGTTTGGTGGCTGGGTACAGCATGTTATCAAATATAAAAAATTGAAAGCTAAATTTGAATTGTACTTCCCTTGTTCTCCAGGTGGGCTCCTGACTGCTGAAGCTTGAAGAGTATTCCCTTGTTCTCCAGGTGGGCTCCTGATTGCTGAATCTTGAAAAGTATTCCCTTGTTCTCCAGGTGGGCTCCTGACTGCAACGCTTGGAAAGTATTCCCTTGTTCTCCAGGTGGGCTCCTAACTGCAACAAAATAGACAAAAACAAAGAAAACTTCTGCCCCAGTTTGGTAGCTGGCACATGGGTAAGTGTTAAACTGAATTATTATACCAACTATTATAAGAATTTGAAAGATAAGTCCTATTATCCAGGGAGGTCCTGACAACTTCTAATAATTATGAACCTAAGTTATATCCTCTGAAGGTATTACTCCCACTACATTTGTTGTCTAAAGGGTCATAAACTACTCCCCATTATCCAGGAGGGTCCTGACAACTTCTAATAAAAAAAATAGTTTTAACCTAAGCAGACCTTGTTATCTATATCTTGTTATCTATCCAGTCCTTAATACTACGTCCCATTATCTAGGAGGGTCCTGAAAATCAAAATTCAAGTCTTATCTTAAGTGTGCCAATTCTACGGCTGAATTATACTATCCTACAACAGTATCTTGTTACCTAAGGAGATCTTAAAACTGTGTCCCATTATTCAGGAGGGTCCTGACAACTCCTAATTGAATCCTATCTTAGACAACCTATGTTCTTTAGGATACATTTGTGCTAAATTATGCTACTCATGATATTTTTGAAATTTAAACTAAGTTCCATTTTCCAGGAGGGTCCTGAGAGTTTCCAGTCATACCTGTTTGGGTGCTACCTTTCCTTACGGAGGGTTTCTCCGAAATGAACGAAATTTCTGCCCCTGTTTCAATCAAAGAAAAATCTTTTTAATTTTATAAATGGTGGTTAGTTGCTGGCATTCTTGCTAGGTACATCCCTGCTGCTGGGCTTCACTCCGTCCCGCTTTCCTGGACTTGCCTTGAACCCCCCTTGACTTCCTGACTGAATTTCAACCCCTTGATTCTGATGACCCAAGTGTCCTATCCAATATTGTTGGTTTTGTGTTTCTGACCCCTCTTTTGAAACTTCGCTTCTTCCCCACAATTATCCGATTAATCCACCGATGAAACTTACAGTGGTCCTTTATGACTTACTTTGCTTTTTGACATCTTTGATACATTCTGGCCCTGTCTGTACAACTAGGAAGCTGGTAGTTAGCCTTGACATTCCCTCCTTTTGTTTCGAACAGAACTGACACTAAAACATCTTAAAGATAGACCTCGAAAGAATGAATTGCAACGACCTCGAGGGTTAAGGATAAAGAGAATCCGAGAACGGATGATTTGTAATAAAGAAAGAAGAGGATGAGACTTATCAGAGTGGAACTGCTGGTACCATTGAGCATGCCATGCATTTTGGATTAACCAGCCCAGTCTGTCTAACCAATCAACTTTCGATTGCCACATTTGTTGTTACGGGCTTTCATAACCTGATTTTCACCCAAACCCAAACCTTGCTCGTTCTGCAATGTCTTGAGCAGTTTTTGACCGCAGACTTATCTCATTTGCCTATCTGAAAAACTCACCTTCGCCTTACGGTGCCCGTGAGGGTTTTCACCAATAAGACTCTCTCATTTTTTATTTTTCTCAACTCACTTCGCCTTACGGTGCCCGTGAGGGTTTTCACCAATAAGACTCTCTCATTTTTGATTTCTCTCAACTCGCTTTGCCTTACGGTGCCCGTGAGGGTTTTCACCAGTAAGACTCTCTCATTTTTAATTTTCTCCTTGCACCGGAATGTTGCCCCTGACGCGAGCCACTTTCACTTGCTCGTATTTGCACTTCTTGAAGATTAATCAGAAGGTCTTCCTTTGGACCGTAATGTGGGCTGTTGGATAGGGTTAGAAAGAAGGGTATAAAAGGCTCAAAACAACTTAACATGGGTTCACAGTTACAACTTTCGGAATCAAATCTCTTACAACGACCACAATTTCTGCCCCAGTTCCTTCGTGGGGACTTTTGGGATTTTGGTTGGTGTGACTGAACCTCAGAGGCAGGCTGCCTACGTACCGTTTAAGGATCAAGTCAAACGTAGTTCAGGTCATAGTAATTACTTTGTTGTTGCAATCTTTCCTTTTCTTCTACTTTCGTTTCTTTCTTTTCATTTCTTTCCTTTCTTTTCTTTTTCATTTTCTTTTTTTTTTTTGTTTTTCTTCTTTTTGTCCTTCTTTTTCTTTTTTTGTCTTTTCTTCTTCTTTTCCTTTTGTTTCTGTTTGGTATTGTGTTTTCTTGTTTCTTTCTACTGTTTTCCTTT
>NW_017670664.1:347471-483360 GCF_001879085.1 Nicotiana attenuata | reverse complement strand
TATAAAATTAATCAGCAGAAACATCTTTCGAAGCTCGTTACCCGACAAACTTAAATACACATTCTTTTTTACACATAAAAACGCATGCAAATTCATCGTGTAAACCTTTAGGTAGATTCCTGAAGTTTAGACAATGACAATTTTTCTTTGAAGTTCAAAAAAAGTTTCTAAAGGCTTTTCAAACTCCAGAACTCTATCCCGTGTGTTGGAGTTTTGTACGCAGTAAAATCGGAAGGTCCAATTTTCGGCCATTACAACGCCTGAGCAAGCTTTCCAAAGGCTCGAGACTATGGTCGAGAGTTATCCCGAGGGGCCATCAGTGTCCAACCTCGAGGCAGCGCAAGTCGACGGTTATGGTAGAAAAGTGAAAAGTTCCCTAGGCGCACGACTAAGGCTGACAAAGTCTAGAGGGCTAGCTCTGACCCGTATCAAGGCATTAAGTGTCTATAGCTCCCCCATAACTTTGTAATTAATGCATTTGTACTATATTCCCCCTCATATATAAAGGGGAATCCTTGTCATTTTGTAGACATCTAATGCTCAATACTAAATACACAAGAACATTCTCTATGTTTTTTAACATATTCTCTTGATTTTACTACTTCATTTGTTGCTTATATTCATTGTGTTCTATTTATTGTTCTTCATTTATTGCTTATCATTGATCATAAAGGGCCATCATCATAGCTCTCATAACTGTTATCCCCCTCTCAACTGCTCCGAATCGGCCATCCAGCTCGACCCGGAGGCCTCATAATCGACGGCTCGGGACCCCCAATCTCAACTGTTTGGTTCGACTATCATACCGTTTCTAAGCTATAATCCTGATTTCTAACCTTTTACTTAGCATCCATTGCTTAACAACCAGCATAAAAATAGATCACGTATTTTTAGAACCTCATAATCAAATTTAATTATTATTACCATTTTCACGGTAAATAGTTTGGCGCCCACCTGGGGCTAAAAATAATAGTGATTATTTTCTTGCTGGTTTTACTACACAACGCAAGTTATCTTTCACGCTTTTTCTTGCCCAAGATCTTTGATTTCATGTCAAAATGTATAATTCAGTAAACAACAATCTTGAGAACCATGGAGAAAATGGTGTGGATGTTCCAGGTGTTAGTGTACCACCACGAAACCCTATGAACGCACCAGAGCCAATTCCCGTGGACGCGGTCTCACGCGATGCCCAACACGTCGATATATGCTCCCACACTAACAGGAGCGTGCACCAAGGAGACCAACAAGAAGCTCAGAAAACCCCAACGAGGGAAGAACGGGAGGTTAGCCTTCACGTTATGTTTGAAATGTTGCAGGCACAACAGCTGGCTATTGCTCAGCTGCAAAGTCACCAGAAAACTCCTAGCACAGTAGCACCGGGGACAGCTCCCCCAGCCGAGCAGGTACCAGAGAGATCAAGCAACAACAGGTCAGCAGCCGACCCCGCCATCGTAAAGGTTCTCGAGGATCTCACGAGGAGGATCGAATCGGGCGAGAAGAAGATAGAAGCCAAATACAAGAAGGTCAAGACCTACAACTCCAGGGTCGACCAAATTCCGGGCGCACCCCCGATCTTGAAAGGTGTGGATTCAAAGAAGTTCGTACAGAAGCCGTTCCCACAAGAAGCGGCCCGAAACCCACTCCAAAGAAGTTCAGAATGCCAGATCTTCCGAAGTACAACGGAACCTCCGACCCCAATGAGCATGTTACCGCTTACACTTGTGTAGTGAAGCGCAACGACCTAAAAGACGACGAGATCGAGTCCGTCTTACTGAAGAAGTTCGGAGAAACGCTTTCTAAAGGGGCAATGATGTGGTATCACAACCTGGCCCCAAAATCGATAGATTCATTTGCCATGCTGGCAGATTCTTTCATTAAGGCACATGTTGGTGCCATCAAAGTAGCAACAAGGGAATCTGACGTCTTCAAGATTAAGCAGAGGGAGAATGAGATGCTGGGAGAGTTCGTATCTCGCTTTCAAATGGAACGAATGGAACTACCATTGGTCTCCGACGACTGGGCAGTGCATGCCTTCACTCAAGGTCTTAATAAATGGAGCTCGGCGGCTTCGAAGCAGCTGAAACAGAATCTGTTTAAATATCCCGCCATGACCTGGTCGGACGTCCACAACCGATATCAGTCAAAAATCAGGGTCGAGGACGACCAACTAGGAGCCCCCTCAGGCTCGGTATACCTAAGCAGGCTTCTGGCGAAGGAGCCAAAGCCAAACAAAGAAATGTACCGGCCATACACTGAAGACGGGAGAAACGCCTCGAGGCGCAACATACCCCGCAATGATTGAAGGATGGACCAAGGCCAGAATCCTCGGGGACTCATCAACACAGCTAGGTTCGATAGGTACACAGGACCGACAAAGGCACCTCGCCTGTCAGAATACAACTTCAATGTCGACGTATCAGACATCGTATTCGCCATCAGTAAAATCAGAGACACCAGGTGGCCTAAGCCTGTGCAATCAGATCCTTCGCAAAGAAATCATAACTTAGTGTGTGAATTTCACAACACGCACGGCCACAAAACCGAGGATTGCCACCATCTCCAAGAAGAATTAGCCCGGCTACTCGGCAAAGGTCACCTCCGATAATTCCTCAGCGACCGGGCTAAAAATCAGTTCCGGGAAAGAGAGGCGATCAAGAAGAACGAAACAAATGAACACAACATGTCATCCACATGATCTTGGGAGGCATCGACGTCCCACAGGAACCCATGATCAGGAGAACAAAAATATCCATCACTAGAGAAAAGCGAACTCGAGGTTACATACCCGAGGATGCTCTCACATTCAGCGACAAGGACATCGAGACCTTGTCTTAACCTCACAACGACGCACTGGTAATCTCTTTCCTTGTAAATACATTTCAAATTAAACGTGTACTCGTGGATCCAGGTAGCTCGGCCAACATTATCAGGTTGAGGGTGGTAGAGCAGCTCGGGCTGCTCGACCAAATCGTACCCGCCTCTCGAGTCCTCAACGGATTCAACATGGCGAGCGAAACAACAAAAGGGGAAATCACCCTCCCAGTCCAAATTCCATGTCATCGAAGGAGACATGAGATACAACGCCTTGCTCGGAAGGCCATGGATACACTGCATGATAACGGTACCATCAACCCTTCATCAAATGATGAAGTTCCCGACAAAGGATGGGATAAAAACCGTCTACGGGGAACAGCATGCGGCAAGAGAAATGTTCGCAGTACACGATGTAGCGCTGACACCAGTACCTCTACCTTCAAAAGAACCAAAGGATAAGCAAACAGTGAAATAGCGAAAACGAGCTACATACTCGGCTAAGTAGGAACCGAACTAAGCAAATGACTGTACCGCGTCCTCATCACAAGCGACTGAAACATATCAGGGCTCGAAACATCACCGACACATTCTACACTAAGGTATGACCGTCTCCCTTTTCTTTCAATTACACTCTGCGCTAACCTGAGTGCAGGTATTCGATCAAATCGGCCGACGCGCTTCCCAACTCGAAGGCCTTAGGTTTCAAAAGCATGCGTTGCACTCTTTTCCTTCGACCGGGTTTTTATCACAAAAAGGGTTTTACCGGCAAGGTTTTTAACGAGGCAACATCCATATGCTACCTAAGGAATACCCAACAAGTATTCATGGCTTCTTTTGCAGTCAACCTCGAATACTGAGGGGCATCGCCCCGGAAGGTCACCTACTCGGAAAAGCCAAGATACGCTAAATGGGATCTCAATAGGAAAATGATGTACCAGGCCAAACGGTCGAACGAACCATGTCCGGATAGAATAGCCAGGCCCCCGACAACAATAACATGTATACTTGTACCAAGTAATCGAAGAATACTTTCCATCAAAGCATTTCACACTTCAAAAGAAACTCGACATTTCTGTAAAAACCGCTCCTCTGTCAAAAACGTCCCGAATACTTGGGGACTGGCGTCAACAACTCGAAGCAATGCGACCCCAGGGTCAGAGCTCCTAACTCGTAAGCCCTCAATGAGGAAACATCAAGATCATAGATCAGCTCCAGAGCCAAAAATATCCCAAACACTCGGGGACTGGCGTCAAAAACTCAAGGCCACATGACCTCCGGGTCGGAAGCCCCGAAATCGTAAGCCCTCAATAAGGCAATACCAAGTTTACAAGTAATGGCTCCCGAGCCAAGGAACCCTCGATGACTCGGGGACCGTCGCCAATCACCACTTATTAACAACTCGAGGCCATAAGACCCCTAGCAGGCAGCCTCGGTCTCGTAACACCTACATAAGGCAAAAACAATATCTGTAAGACCTCAAACAAGGCATGAACCAAACTTGTACCAAGTGAGCAACTACAATACCTGTAAGACCTCAAGCAAGGCATGAGCCATACTTGTACCAAGTATCCAAAACTGTAAGACCTCAAAGGCATGTAAAACTTTTAAGACCTTACTAATGTTATAAACCCGATCTCAAGGTTAAGGCTATATATCGAACTTGTAAGACCCCTAAAAGGCATATCCTCGATATAGACGTCAAAACTACTTCACTCGGGACTGAAAGGCTTCGGCTAAACACAAATGACTACAGTCACAAGGCTGTACCAGCCAAACTAACGCGACTCGAGGATGCCCGACCGTCGCTACAAAATCATAGGCCTTCAATTACTTCGAATCTACTTCGAAAAGAACTGGTTAAACATGCTACCCTTGACATAGGCAAAAGAGCTTCGACCACGTCAGCTCCAAATTACAGGCTTCGAGCTACTCAGCCACCGAGCCAAACCTCTCGAGGTGATCGATCATCGCCACATAATGACTCATAATCGATGTTTTATCAAACCGTCGAAGAGTCAGGCAAACACAATTTCAAAAATCCTTAATGAGGGAAAAATAAAGCCTACATAAAAGGTCGCATCGACCCAAAGCGTAAGAGCCACTGTTGCCAGCTCACATTAAAGGTCGCATCAACCCAAAAGTGTAAGAGCCATTGACGCCAGCTCACATTAAAGGTCGCATCGACCCAAAGCATAAGAGTCACTATCGCCAGCTCACATTAAAGGTCACATCGACCCAAAAGCGTAAGAGCCATTGACGCGAGCTCACATTAAAGGTCGCATCGACCCAAAAGCGTAAGAGCCACTGTCGCCAACACACATAAAAGGTCGTACCGACCCAATGCGTAAGAGCCTAAGGGCCAGCTTGAAATTTAAAAACTTGAGGGTCGAATGAGCTCGAGTCGATACCCGACTCGGAGACTAAACCCAAAACAGTTGACCAAACATGCCCAAGAGCAAAAGCGTAAGAGCTCGAACGCCGACTTATACTAAAAGGTCACATCGGCCAAGCGCATAAGAGCCTACGGGCCAGCCCAACGAGCCTCAAGGCCATACTATGAATCTAAGGATTCCTTCTAACTCAAAGACCAGTTCATCTGGCTAAATTCAAGGCAAAAAGAAATGCAGAAGAAATAAAACCGCAAGGTTTCCTTTTATAAACATATGCGAGAAAATACAAGCTCCATTTACTAATGTACTTTGAAAGTACTATATACAGAATCAGAAAATGAAATCTACATCCCCCTTGGGGAATATGGCCTGTCGGCCTCATCCTCGCTATCCTCGGCGTCGGACATAAGTAACTTAGCACCACGTTCATCCGCCCTCGCCCGCTTCACCTCTTCCGAGAGGTCAAAGCCCCTAGCATGGATCCCCTAGAGGGTTTTTCTTCGAGACTTACACCGAGCATATTCCTTGATCCTATCCTCGCGGACAAAAGTCTTCCTCAGCTCAGCTTGAGCATCGACATCATCCCTCAAATAGACCGCCACTTTCTGGTCAGCCTTGGTTCGGCTCATTACGGCTTCAGCCCGGGTATCCACAACCTCGGCCTTTATCTTGAAAAGCTCAGACTCGAGCTTCGTAATCATATTTGTTCTAACCGAGCTATTATCACGAAAGAAGCGAAGATGAACCTCAAAAGCGGAGGCTTTAGCCAGAGCACCTTTCCCCGCTAAAGCCTGAACGTCCGCCTGAGCCTTTAACTTATCATACTCGCACTTGGCTCGGCCAGCTTCGTTCCAAAGGCGCTCTAGGCCCTCCATCTTTTTCTACAACTGAAATAAATGAAACATTATCCTCAGGAGCTAGAAGAAGGAACACACACTCCCTTGGAATATAAACTACCTGCTCCTTCAGGTAGCTCTCGTAATCCAAGCTTCGGCTCGCCTCTTACCATAATCGTGCCAACTCGATTTCCCTTGAGTCATAAAGGAGCCTAAGGGATTTCTCCCCATCCAAAGCTTTTCGCAGCCTGGCCTCACAGCGAAGTAGCTCGGACCTAAGCTTATCAAAGGCCTGCAAAAGAAAACTCAATAAGAAAGGGAAGGCGCGAAATTCAAAAGGCCTATGCCAAAACTCACCGCAGAATGAAGCCGTTGAGCTTCCTCGATGGTCGAGCGCACATCTGCTAGTCTAGCTCCCTCAGCCCCAGAAGAGCTGATCCCGATCAGGCCATGGTAGCTCAGCGTATACGGTCCCGAGTTTTGAGTATCTCTCGAAGCACCTTCGATGGGAGACAGAGTCGGCGGCAGATAACCCTCATGACTCGAAGCACCGTCCACGGAAAAGGAAGACGACGATGGAGGAGAAACCGCCTTTCTAAAACCGAAAATCACGGGCGTAGCAGGCTCGGTCAATACATCCTCTCTGAGCTCCCGATCTGGGTTAGCTATGCTTTGAACACTGTCGCCCTGCAAAGGCATTTCTGCTCAGTGTTATCATTCTTTAGCCCAGAAGCTGGCAATCCTTCTCCTTCTCCGAGAGGGCATGCCCTCGCCCCAAGAAACTCCCTGATGCCTACAATCAAGAGTCAGTACGCAGAAAGAGAAAGTGCCTTTCCAAATGAAAAAGGAGGGAACAAATCACACAACATGTACCGTGATGTTTTGCTTCCCATCTACCCCGAGACAAAGCTCGCCACTTACGCTCATCACAAGTCGAGTGCGTCACTGACTCCCAATCCCAATCCGGCAGATCAGGGACCTCGCACGGCATCCATGAAATTGCTACAGAAGAGGAAGGGAAGTCGCATTCACGGAACCCACCTTCACTATAATTAAAAAACTACGGAGGCACTAGTGTACCACTTACGTGTAAAATTCCATTCCTCAGGGAATGGCATGAACTCCACGGGGATAATATCAACAGTCCGTACTCGGACGAATCGGCTCATCCGCTCCCGATCTCCGTCTTCTTCATCATCAACAATGAAAGGCGTGGTCGACCGGCATCGTAAGGTTAGCAGACCTCGATGGTGAAAAGGCCGGTACATCCTGATAAGATGACTGAGCGTGAATTTAAGCCCTGCCTTCTCCGCAAAGAACTTCATCGTCAACACTATCCACCAAAATGACGGGTGAATATGCACCAAGGTGACCTGATAATTTCGAAAGAAGTCAAGCACAACCCTATCAAGGGGGCCCAGTGTAAAAGGATACGTGTACACATTCAAAAAACCCTCGACACGGTCCGCGATGCTCTCTTCTAGGGAAGGTATCTGCAGTACTACCTTTTCCCCCCATCCACAGTCTTTCTTCACCGACTCAAAGTGTCTCTCTCCTATCAAAGAAGTAAACTTCAAGGTATGTTCCCGTTGACCCTGAGCATCGGGAGACCTTTCTGATGAGAAGTCCCCTTTCAAAGCAAAATGCCCCGAGGCAGGCCCGCCTGTCATCAGCGGCGCTCCGCCAACAAGGCAATAACCGGAGGCAAAACTCTCTCCCCCTTGCCGGACGGATCTTGATGTAGCAGCCATGACTATGGAAAAGAGGATAACTACTCAGAATGGCGGAATCTTCAAAAGGGCAAAGACGACCCTATATATGGAAAAAGCGGTGACGATCTGCCTGCCTCAAATGCTGATTAAAAATACTGGCCAAAGCTTTAATCACTTAGGGAATACATGCTGGCAGAATCGCCTCGGTCACTTCATAACCATGTCGTACACTTGATGCCGCCTCAAGATGGTACCCGATCTCGAGGACCTCCATCAAAAGAAGATAGACTCCAAGGAGCCATTAATATCATTACAAGTCCTGAGATAGTACCCGATCTCGAGGACCTCCACCAAAAAGAAGATAGGCTCCAAAAATCCATTAATATCAGTGCAACTCTTGAGATGGTACCCGATCTCGAAGACCTCCACCAAAAAGAAGATAGGCTCCAAGAAGCCATTTAAATCGTTACAAATCCTAAGATGGTACCCGATCTCGAGGACCTTTACCAAAAAGAAGATAGGCTCCAAGAAGCCATTAATATCACTGCAAGTCCCGAGATGGTACCCGATCTCGAGGGCCTCTCTCAAGAAGAATTAAGCTCTAAAATGAGCCGCTCATATATAAGCTTGACCTCGAGGTGGCACCCTTCTTCGAGAATTCCAGCTATTGCGAGTACAGATCGTCTACTCGATTCTCCGGACCTCGAACTACCTAAGCTCGAGCCAACTCCCGCTCAAAAGCTACCGATAAAGCCTTGGGGCTATCTTTCGTCTTCAGATCAAGCTATCTCTATTCTCAGACACCCAAGCAAACTCCCTCTCGAGGAGTATCACGGGGTTTAAATAGCTAAGTTTCATTCCGAAAGTTCGAAGCCATACTCTCATTCAACTCGAAGCCAGGAATCCTGACGGCCCGAGTTCATCAACCCAATCCAGAACCGGTCCAAGGAACGGCAAAAGTTTCTACGGGGAATTGTATTAATCAATCAAGAGCCAGAGAAATGCTTACGCCCAGGCTCGGTATTCGTACCGGTCAGTAGAATCACGCATTCAGATTCTTTGAAAGTGTAGATAAAGGGTGGCAGTGTAACCGGCGGCCTTATCAATGCCCTTGAAAGACGTATCAGCAGGCACAATCAATGCATTTTTTGGGAACCGAATCGACGGCGATATTATCGCTTTGGAGAATAAGAATCGGCAGGACATTGAATGAAACTGAAAAGATGAACCGATGGGACTCCTCAGTTATCACAAAGGCTCACACCATAAGTATGAGATCATTGCGGCAAGTTCGAAGAGATGGATATCAAAGTTGTTTCCTATCGTTCCACTCTAAGAAACGCGGGGACTATCTGTATGCGGTAAAATCGGAGGGTCCAATTTTTGGCCATTACAACGCCTCGTGAGCAAGCTTTCCAAAGGCTCGAGACTACGGTTGAGAGTTATCCCGAGGGGCCATCGGTGTCCAACCTCGAGGGAGCGCAAGTCGACGGTTATGGTAGAAAAGTGGGAAGTTCCCTAAGCGCACGACTAAGGCTGACAAAGTCTAGAGGCTAGCTCTGACCCGTATCAGGGCATTAAGTGTCTATACCTTCCCCATATCTTTGTAATTAATGCATTTGTACTATGTTCCTCCTCATATATAAAGGAAAATCCTTGTCATTTTGTAGACATCTGATGCTCAATACTAAATACACAAGAACATTCTCTCTGCTCTTTAACATATTCTCTTGATTTTACTACTTCATTTGTTGCTTATATTCATTGTGTTCTATTTATTATTCTTCATTTATTGCTTATCATTGATCATAAAGGGCCATCATCATAGCTCTCAGAACTGCTATCCCCCTTTCAACTGTCCCGAATCGGCCATCCAGCTCGACCCCGAGGCCTCACAATTGACGGCTCGGGACCCCCGATCTTAATTGTTTGGTTCGACTATCATAACGTTTTTAAGCTATAATCCTGATTTCTAACCTTTTACTTAGCATCCATTGCTAACAACCAGCATAAAAATAGGTTACGTATTTCTAGAACCTCATAATCAAATTTAATTGTTATTACCATTTTCACGGTAAACAAGTTTCACTTGCAATAGTTTAACATTTATTAAGTTTTAAATTTTTGGATACCATCCTAGTTTTATTTGCGGCAATTCAAATTCCATGAAGTTTTCTCTGAAGTTTGTGTAGCTATTTTTCAACTATTTCGGTACCATTTTAAAATGTGGCTATTTTGCAATTATTTTACAAACTACTTTGCAAATGCTAGCCCTGTGCACCCTCCACAAGCCACATACAATATAGGACCGCCCACCGCTTATACCACTAATGTAATTTTATTTGTCAAAGGTTATTTACTTTATTTTATAAATTATTATAAATTTTTGTGATTATCAATAATTATCTTTAAAAAATTCTTAAGTGATCTACTAGTGTAAAAGAAATTTAATATAGAGTTAACCTTCAAAGAAAATAAAACACAAATTTCGCTACATGATGCGGAATGAAATCTCTTCAACCGCGGATGAAGAAATATTGTTCATAAAAGCTGGTTGCACATGATGTCTATTCATAAGCTTTTGGATAAACCCACACGAAACTTCCTTAATCCATCTTCAGTACAAGTTATCTTTTCCTTCAAAAATTTGGGAGCGCAGGTATCTAAATGACGTGCCTTAAGGTTAACCTATTACCAGAAATATATAGAAAGAACTAAGTCAAATATATCCATATTCTAACTTGTCCTAAACCTTAGAACTACCCCTCAAAACTATACAAAGAATCTCTAGCCACACACTTAATTTCCTTTCCTACAAAACATACCAAAACCAAATTCCATAACAAAAGTTTTCCAGCTTTCCAAAAATATTGCGATAATTTCCAAAAGTATGGAATCCATCGGGTCTAGCTCTACGCCTTCCGACCACCACGACCACCGTCATAGCCGCCATCTAATGCCAACACAACCAGTCGCCGACAGGATCATCCGTGCCGTGAGCCACCATCTCCGCCTCCTCCACCACTCCGACACCACTTTCTTCATCTTAGGCGCAACCGGAAATGTATATACCGTTAACCTCTCCACCACCCCATCATGCAGCTGTCCTGATCGAACCACCCCATGCAAACACATCCTCTTTGTCCTCATCCGCGTATTGGGTGTCTCAATCGACGACACGTGTATTCTCCGGCGAACTATCCGGCCATGCGAGCTCCAACGCCTTCTCAGCTTACCCATCTCCACTGAATCTCTAGCAAACCCTAACGTTCGAGAAAGGTTAGAAGGACCACAATTCTAACTAATATTTAAATTATATCATGTCTCGACATGCTCCTCACACCTCTGTTTAATTCTCTTTCATTAGCCAAACAAGTGAAAATATAGTAGTAGTAGTATTTATTTTGGCGAGAGTGTGATTTAAACTCAGGACCTCTTGTCTACTCTAATATCATAGTATTAAATTATATAACTATATCGTAGCCTAATTTTAATTATTTAATTATATTATGTCTTAACAGGTTTCACCAGACGTATTTTAAGGAACGACCAAAAAGTTCGCCGTTGAGAATAGAGATAGAAGACGGTGTTACATGTCCGGTGTGTTTGGAAGAGATATCGATGAATAAGGGAGAAAGAGTGGCAGCTTGTGGGACATGTAGAAATCCATTGCATGAAGAATGTTTGATGCAATGGAAGAGAAGTAACAGAAGAAGATCAATTAGTTGTGTGATATGCAGGGCAAGGTGGAGAGATGTGAGAGCTGAGCAAGAAGCTGAGAGGTATTTGAATTTGTCTGCTTATATTGGCGGCGATAATGGCATGCATATTGTGGAAGATCAGCACAGCTACTGTGGGGATTAGGCCTTTGACAATTCAAAAAGAATTGCTGACCTTATTAACTATAATGTTAAACTAGTTTAGTAGTACAATTTGTATATATATCCCTTTTATTTTTATAAAGTTTATATTAGGATTTGACCAATTGTACTATATATCTGCAAATGTAAATTCAAGTATTGGGATATTGAGAAAGAAGAAATGACTTGCTGCGCAAAAAATTCTGTTTTCTAGCTCGTTACATCACAATTTAACGTAACAAAAGGATTTTTCTTTTTCTTTGGTAATTTTGGATGGTAAAACAATCTTGTCCATTTAGTATAAATAATAGCAAATTTTAACACTAGTACATATTAGAGGGAGAACTTTACCAGGTTCTCATTTTCATGCATTTTCGTTAATGTTTCTACCTTTTTAATATAATACTATAATACCAAATCAATGTATGATTTATGTTTCTCAATAAATATATTCTCTTTACATACTTATTTTTAGTTATATATAATTTTTTAATAAGAGGTCTTTATTTTTACACAAGAGATATAAAATAACATACAACAATATTAAAGAAATGTAGCTCAAAGTAACAATGTAAAACAACAAGATAAGTAGAATAAGAGAAGAAGAGATAACTTTCTTATTTCATCAAATGTTCAAGTGTATCCCATATCACATTTCATTCCTCTATTTATACTATTACATAGAAGGTTATAAAATGATTGTCTTAAACATGACATTAACTATTGAGATCATGGGGGAAGATCATGGGGAGGGGTTATGGAGGTGTGGGAGTTACAATCATAATAGCGATGAGTAGTGGGAGGTTATTTACATCATGGGTGAAAGTAGTGGGAGTAGTGGACATCCACATTTACTAAAGATTTTATAACACTCCTCCTTGGATGTCCAAAAATAAATAATATGCCTCGTTAAAACCTTACTAAGAAAAAACCCTGTGGGAAAAAAATCTTAGTGAAGGAAAAAGAGTACACATATCTGTAATACGCTTTATTTGCTGCCTCGTTAAAAACCTTACCAGGAAAACCTAGTGGGACAAAACCTAGGCTAAGGGAAAAAGAGTACAGCGTGTATCTTACTCCCCCTCATGAAAACATCACTTTATTTCTCGAAGATGCCGCATTCCGATCTTCTGTCTCAACTTCTCAAATGTTGATGTTGGTAATGCCTTAGTGAACATACCAACTAAATTTTCACATGAACGAATGTGTTGAACATTAATTTCACCATTTTGTTGAAGATCATGCGTGAAAAAGAACTTTGGTGAAATGTGCTTTGTTCTGTCTCCTTTGATGTATCCTCCTTTCAGTTGAGCGATGCAAGCAGCATTGTCTTCATATAGTGTAGTTGGATTATCCTTTTTCATAAGAAAACCACACATTTCCTGAATATGTTGAGTCATTGATCTCAACCAAATACATTCCCGACTAGCTTCATGAATGGCTATTATCTCAACATAATTTGAAGATGTGGCAGCTATTGTTTGTTTCATTGAACGCCATGATATAGCTGTACCTCCATATGTAAACAAATAGCTTGTTTGAGATCAGGTTTTATGTGGATTAGACAAATAACCTGCATCGGCATAGCCAATCATTTCTAACTTGAATTCATTAGAATAAAACAATCCCATATCTATAGTTCCCCGAAGATATCTAAATATATGCTTAACACCATTCCAATGTCTTCTTGTTGGGGAGGAGCTGAATCTTGCTAATAAGCTTATTGCAAAAGCAATATCTGGTCGGGTATTGTTGGCAAGATACATCAGTGCCCCAATTGCACTAAGATATGAAGTTTCATCACCAACGAGCTCTACATCATTTTCTTGAGGCCGAAATGGATCTTTATTTATATCAAGCGATCTCACAATTCCATTGGCGTAATGGATGTGCATTATCCATGTAAAATCACTTTAAAACCTTTTCAGTCTATGTCGATTGATGGACAAGAATTCCATTTGGTACATGCTCAATTTGTAGCCCAAGACAAAATTTTGTCTTACCAAGATCTTTCATTTCAATTTCTTTCTTCAAACACTCTACAGCCTTTGGAAGCTTTTTAGAAGTGCCAATGATATTCAAGTCATCAACATACACAGCTATGATGACAAATTCAGATCCAGACCTCTTAATAAAGACACAAGGGAAAATAGGGTCATTTTTGTACCCTTCCTTTAGCAAATACTCGCTAAGGCGATTGTACCACATCCTCCCTGATTGCTTCAATCCGTATAAGGATTTCTGAAGCTTTATTGAACAAGTTTCTCTTGAACTTTTATGTGCTTCAGGAAATTTAAATCCTTCGGGGATTTTTGTAAAAATTTCATTGTCTAGTGAGCCATATAAGTAGGTTGTGACAACATCCATCAACCGCATATCAAGTTTTTCATGGACTGCCAGATTTATTAGATACCTGAAGGTAATTGCATCTACCATAGGAGAATATGTCTCCATATAATCAATGTCATGCCTTTGCGAAAACCCTTGTGCCACAAGTCGTGCTTTATATCTTACGACTTCACCTTTCTCATTTCGTTTTCGCACAAAAATCCATTTGTACCCCACTGGCTTGACACCTTCGGGCGTTCGGACTATTGGTCCTGTTACACCCCATATTTTCGTACATGAAAGTACGCCATAAATAAATTGATGGAAGCTCGGGAAATGACATGTCACATCCCACATTTTCATACGTTAAAGTTTCGTCGTAAGTTAATCGACGTAAGTTTAGGAATGAGATTATTTTGAGGTTATAAGTATTATGCTATTGCAAGCAAGTGATAAGTAAATTCGTGAAGGTAAGAGGGTAAGCAAATCGATGAAAATGAATTTCGTCGAAGTTTGGCATTTTGAGATAAAATATTGTCCGGACTATAAATATCCGATATCGGACTAGTGCCATATAGGGTACTACATGGCCATGATAGTAAGGTGTATAAAGTGTATTAAAAGTGAGTAGCGTTTTAAGTTAATTGAGATAATTTATAATTATGTGGATATTTGGTTAATTGTGAGTTTTTGATGGAAAATTAACCATGTAATTAAGGAAATGGGTGGATAAAATTTGGATAGATTTAAACCCACCAAAACGTGGCAGCAACTCATGTCTTAACTGATGACTATTAAATTATAAAATAATGTGTCATATTTGGAGGGAATTGTTGGCCAAGTAAGCCACAAAGTGGGCCCCACAAGCTTACAGATTTAAGAGACTATCTTACCTTATCAATATTGTATACAAAATTGCTAACTAACGGATAAGGGCTCAAAGTTTTTGTTTAAAACTTCATAACATGTACAGAACGTGAGAATTGGCATTTTGGCTTCTTTGGACTTTAGACATTCAAGCAGTAATTTGATAATGATTTCCTATTGCAAAGGTTACAAAACAAACAGAATTCAAAACATATACAAGAATTCCAACGTTAGCAACCAAAATTCCAACGAGATTTCTTAGCACCTTAGCAACGTGAGATTTTGCGATTCTAAGGGAGTACGGTGCAACCTTTTCCAAGAATATCATACGGATTTTTCCCTACTCAGGTATGTTAAGGCTATCCCTTATTTCTTTTTGACATGATCTATACGACATGAACGAAACGAGCAAATGCACAACTTTCATAAATGACTCTATTAATAGAAATACTAGAGATGCTTATGTTCTTGATTTCCCATGTGTCATATTATTCTATCATCTGTTCATGGGTCTCAAAAATATGTAAGTTGGTAAAGTTTATTTCATGATATTAATNTGGGATCCAGAGAGACCATGTCTTCATCCATAGGATCCCAAGTACCCGGATCGATCAAAAGTTCAATTCTATCTGAACTACTCATTTCATGATATTAATCAGAGGTATAATGGTCTTATGACGTACTGAGAGATTTTATTAACGTATTTCATATGCATTTCATGTATTTATACATGCACATTGACTCATGACCAGATGGCGTTAATATAATATATATATATATATATATATATATGGGATATGGGAAAAGGTTACGGCATTATATACGCACCACCACCTAATCAGCTAGTATACGTTGATGATTTTGCCCACAGTAGCCGAGATGATATGATGTGATGCCCTCAGAGGCCTGATGATGTTATGAAACATGTACCTATGCACGACATGATATTCATGCGCATATGCATGATACTATAATTATTTCATGATTTGCATAGTTATCCAAACTTACAGGTTGGTCATTTACTCCATATTTCTTCCAGGTCTGTTATGTACTTATTTATGTGCCTTATATACTTGGTACATTATTCGTGTTGACGTCCCTTTTGCCCGGGGACGCTGCGTTTCATGCCCGCAGGTCCTGATAGACAGGTCGAGAGCCCTCCAAGTAGGCTATCAGCTCAGCGGAAGATGTTGGTGCGCTCCATTCGCTTTGGAGTTGCTGTTTAGTTAGTATGATTTAAACGTGTATTGTTTGGTATGGCGGGACTCTGTCCCGACCTTTATGAAAAATTATGTATGCTTAGAGGCTTGTAGATAGATGTCATGTACGTAAAAGATTGTATGGCCTTGTCGGCCTATGTTCAGTATACGAATGGTTATTTTGGTCTTATAGACCCGTATGTCTTATGTATAAGTTGGTATCACATGTTTTATTCTACTTATCTTACGGCATCCTTCCGGCTCAGTTATCTATGATAGTATGACATGAAAAGATACATTATGTTGGTACTCGGTTGAGTAAGGTACCGGGTGCCCGTCGCGGCCTATCGGTTTGGGTCGTGACAAAAGTGGTATCAGAGCAGTTCTGTCCTGGGGAGTCTACAAGCCGTGTCTAGTAGAGTCTTGTTTATAGGTGTGTTGTGCACCACACTTATAAGCAGGAGGCTACAGAGCATCTAGGACTGTCACTCTTTCTTCTTACTCTAGATCGTGTGGTAGAGCTCAGTCGTAGGAATTCAAATTCCTAAATTTCATTTTATTCGTAAATACGACGATGCCTACATCCAGAAAGATGATTGGTAAGAGATATAGCCGTGGAAGAGCTAAGTCAGAGGACTCGATTTTGCATCATGCTTATGATGAGTAAATGTGAGGTCTTCACCAGATCATGCGCGTATTAAAATGTGTAAGGTTCTTGACAAGGAGTTTTAAGGCAAGAATACTTATCCCCTTTTACGGTAAAAAGGAATAACAGAATCGGAAGGTAGACACAAGTTTCAGCAAGTAAAAGAAGCAAGGTGAAGAAGGTTACGAGGTACCCAATTAACAACGACTATCATTATCTACCATTCAGGAAGGGAGATATAGGAATTTTGAATTACCTTCAACAGTGACAGATGTACGTACAATCGGCCACACCGATCTCAGTTATGCCCTATGGGAGCTAACAGATATAGTTAAAGAGAAGGACGGGTTATCAGGATCCGACTGGGGTTAGTGTAACCCAAAATAGGGATGGTTTGGTAGAGTTAGTTGACATTTCTGAAGGATAGTGCAAAGGTGGTAATGGATCTCCTTGTGAGACACCTAGATGGTGCGCTCTAAAATAGTACAGCTAGATATGAGTGCTACAAAGATAGGCACTGGAAGCCTGGAAAGGATAAATATTATCTTAGTATGACTCTCATCCCTAGTAGAGAGATAATGCTAGCCAACCCGAAGAGCTAGCGGATGGAGCAAAGGGGAGCTAAAAGCAAAAGAATATGTTGTTGAAGTTTTCAGAATAAAGTGATAGACAGAAATGTTAGCAGGAAATAAGAAGAGAGCTAATGAAGCATTAACAGTAAGATGTGATACATGGATGACAACGGTAGGTCAAAAAGATGACAGTATTACAGAGTCTATAGTCAAGTGAAGGAAAAGGCGAGAGGTGACAGGCCTTGAGACAACAAAAAAAATATATGCCATAAAGTCATATCCTCATTTTGAGAAATAAGTCCGTGACTCCAACGCGACTACCGGAAGGAAAAGTTAGACCCCAGGATAATAAAAATCAGTATGGGCTGGTGAACAAGATAAACTAAACATGAATTAGGGGCTGAGTGAGGTTATAATGGTCGACATCATGAGAATTTCAAATTTCATTCCAGCGATAACATAATGAACAATAGAAGAAGATTCATGAAAAATTCAGAGAATGGTCATTCAGGAAGACATTCCCTAAAGCAAGCATTGTGAGAAAAAGTTAAGCTTAAGGGACTCTATGTGCCAGTTACACTAAGTGTCACCCTCACGAGTAAGGAAATTTCGTTATCCTTAGTATAGAAGGATTACCGCAAGGCGAGTAAGGGTCATCGATGATGTGAAAGGACGCCAAAGATGAAGAGGTAAAACATCTATAGGTAGGCCGTCGTAGCTCTAACTTTTAGTACTCCCCTAAAGTGGGGAATATGGAGTGATAATGGCATTAAGTCAGAGTTAAGTGGTTCTAGTAATTATGGAATGGTAAAAGAATAATGCGATAAAAATGAGAGAGGGATGAGATTGCAGTTATTCAAAGCCTACAGATATGCTACGATTCCAGAACATTATGCAAACACGACATCAAGGAAAGGAAGTAAGGTTTCCTGCCAAGGATGTTATTGATAAATAAGGAGCCAGTGTGAAAGGTAAGTTAAGACAAAGGAAATAAACCAAGAAAGATTACGCGAAACATTGATATGAGAATGGGCCAACGAGTAGTTAGTAGTTGATTCATGAAGGGCCTAGTTATGGCTAGACAAGAGGATACAGACAAATCAATAGATCGTGCAAGATAAACAGAATGAACACCAACATGGGGAATTCAGTCTCACCAATTTGACATCATGACCTTGAGAAATATTAAGATAGAAGTTGGGGTAGTAAAGGTACCGTATGAGGGTTACGGAGATAAAAGAGAGTGCCACTGGGAAAATAATCAAAATATCATCTCAGAAGCAACCCCACGAGCACAAGGTCGTGGAGGTAAGTAACTACGAATAAGTATAGGCAAGGAAGGACATCAGGAGGTTCGTTGAGTATACAATGTAATGAGCTCACAGCTTTACAAGAGTTAGAGGGTCCTCCCTAAGTACTACCATGAAAGATTAGCTAAGGAAAATATGGAAGAAGGCTTCAACCTAAACTCAGTGACCTAGAGAGGAAATGGTCACGTAATAACAGTCTCACAACAATATTGTATGCACTCCATAAGAAAGTGTCACCTACCACGGCTAATGAGCGGGGAGTAAAACCAAAAGTGATAATCGAGACCATATGAGTTGCACAAAAATTTTGGCATGCGTAAGAAATCAGATAAGCTAGTATGCACGCAACAAGGGGCAAAAAGACCAGGAAAAGCAATTACTTACGTTTGAAGAAAGCTGAAATGGAACCAAAGGAATTATTTGATTAATGATCAGCCGTAGAAGACTCCGGTATGAGTTAAAAGAAGGAATTGGGTCCAATTCATGGACAAAGGATTGAATCATTACAGGATTGTATCATGGTTTTACATAGCATCCATGAAAGGCTAAAGTAATAACTAAATTCCATGAGCTGCATATCAGAAGATAGCTTAAGCCTACATGAAGGCTGATTAGAAGGAAAAGGAAACTAAAAGAGTTACATCAACCAAGCGAATCATGAGTCTGATTATTGGCCCCGGACAATTATAGAAATCGTATTGAGAACATTGCAGAATCACTCTTAAATAGCGGAGGTATAAGAGAGATAGTACAGTAGCCATATTTTATAACGGCTCTACGATTAAGCTAACTGAAGAGTACCAGCCTCGTAAGAAGTTAGTATGAAGCTCCCACTGGATTGTGCATGCACCAAAGGTGCAAGTATTATAATATAGCTTCAGGTTGTGGAGGTAAATTATACCTACAGAAGGCTATGAATAGTCCATACTGCGGATAAGAGGCTAAAGCGCGGGGATTCAGTATCCAGGAATAATAGCAGCATCGTTAGTGGTATACCTTCCAGGCTATGGTTTCTAAGTACCAAAAGGTCTAATTAGAGAGTAAAAGAAGAGTTAGAAACGATGTGATGTCTCGATGTTCCAGAAAAGCATAAGGAAATTGGTCGCAAGCTAAAGTATGATAGAATGACAAGGTTTTAGAAAGACGTGAGTAAGGATAAGAAAAGGGCAAGTGAGAAGGTGAAGAAAATGGATAAGTCCTCAGGATTAAGTCCGTGAAAACAAGGGAGCTGATGGTTCCTCTAAGTTATAGAAAGCTCAGTATAGCCTGAATGAACTCAAAGGAGTCTAAGACTAGCAGCATTTAGAAGAGATGGAATGCTGCCCTGGTAGTAGAATGAGGGTGTAATTGTGATAGGTAAAGGATGACGTTTAGGCCTTCGATTGAGTAATGACTTGAAGAGGATTTCACAAATTGTACGGGATTAAAATACCCATGTAAGGTGAATCACATTGGGATACTATGAAATACAGTTATGGAAGCATGGTATCACCCCCCAGGTGGATCGGTCTAATCATTTCAGATGTTCCCCGATAAGACGTGAGCCCTACTGGCCGTATTACATAAGAGCTCAAGTTATCAGTGGTAGATCGTAGATCAATATTGAGGTGAATCAACAAAGGATTGATAAAAGTTACAAAGTATGAGATGAGATTAGGCCATCGGTCTAAAGGATAAGCAACGGGAGTAACCTGGAGTGGGTAGCAGACCTCAATAACGATAAACCGAAGTAAGAGTTATGGTATAGTATGGCCTACTTAGATGTAGTAAAGCTAATGACGCCCAGAGAGACAGCTTGACATAACTTAGTATATGTTCACAAAGTGAGGCCTAGAGACTGGCTAAAAGTTGGAGGAAAGAGGAGAGAAGAGTCGCATAGGCGCACATAATAGAAAGAAGTCGTACAGGCTGCATGACAGAAGGTAGCAACAGTTACGAGATTGGGAGAATACCGACCATAAGTCATGGTGTGAGAAAGAGGCCTAAAGGGGGAAGTGCCCTGGCCTTTGGAATTATTCATGGAACAGTTGCCCAGATGGCAAGGAGAGCACTAAAGTATTCGGAAGGCATAAGTCATGAAAATGATAAGTGCATCAGTCAACATTCGAGGACGAATGTTCCAAAGGTGGGAATGATGTTACACCCCATGTTTTCGTACATGTAAGTACGCCATAAATAAATTGATGGAAGCTTGGGAAATGAGATGTCACATCCCGCATTTTCATACGTTAAAGTTTCGTCGTAAGTTAATCGACGTAAGTTTGGGAATGAGATTATTTTGAGGTTATAAGTATTATGCTATTGCAAGAAAGTGATAAGTAAATTCGTGAAGGTAAGAGGGTAAGAAAATCGATGAAAATGAATTTCGTCAAAGTTTGGCATTTTGAGATAAAATACGGTCCGGACTATAAATACCCGGTATTTATGGACTAGTGCCATATAGGGTACCATATGACCATGATAGTAAGGTGTATAAAGTATATTAAAAGTGAGTAGTATTTTAAGTAAATTGAGATAATTCTTAATTATGTGAATATTTGGTTAATTGTGGATTTTTGGTGAAAAATTAACCATGTAATTAAGGAAATGGATGGATAAAATTTGGATAGGCTTAAAATCACCAAAACGTGGCAACAACCCATGTCTTAAGTGATGACTATTAAATTACAAAATAATGTTTCATATTTGGAGGGAATTGTTGGCCAAGTAAGCAATAAAATGGGACCCACAAGCTTATAAATTTAAGAGACTTTCTTACCTTATCAGTATTGTATACAAAATTGCTAACTAACGGATGAGGGCTCAAAGTTTTTGTTTAAAACTTCATAACATGTCCAGAACGTGAGAATTGGCATTTTGGTTTCTTTGGACTTTAGACATTCAAGTAGTAATTTGATAATGATTTCCTATTACAAAGGTTACAAAACAAAGAGAATTCATAACATCTACAAGAATTCCAACGTTAGCAACCAAAATTTCAACGAGATTTCTTAGCACCTTAACAACGTAGATTTTGCGATTCTAAGGGAGTACAGTGCAACCTTTTCCAAGAATATCATACGGATTTTTCCCTACTCCAGGTATGTTAAGGCTATCCCTTCTTTCTTTTTGTCATGATCTATACGATACGAACGAAACGAGCAAATGCACAACTTCCATAAATGACTCTATTCATAAAAATACTAGATATGCTTATGTTCTTGATTCCCCATGTGTCATATTATTCTATCATCTGTTCATGGGTCTCTAAAATACGTAAGTTGGTAAAGTTTATTTGATGATATTAATTAGAGGTATAATGGTCTTATGACGTACCGAGAGATTTTATTAACGTATTTCATATGCATTTCATGTATTTATACATGCACATTGACCCATGACCAGATGGCGTTATATATATATATATATATATATATGGGAAAAGGTTATGGCGTTATATACGCACCACCACCTCATCAGCTGGTATACGTTGATGATTTTGCTTACAGTGGCCGAGATGATATGATGGGATGCCCTCAGAGGCCTGATGATGTTATGAAACATGTATCTATGCACGACATGACATTCATATGCATATGCATGATACTATAATTATTTCATGATTTACAGAGTTATCCAAACTTACAGGTTGAGTCATTTACTCTATATTTCTTCCAGGTCTGTTATGTACCTATTTATGTGCCTTACATACTCGGTAAATTATTCTTACTGACATCTCTTTGCCTGGGGACGCTGTGTTTCATGCACGTAGGTCCCGATAGACAGGTCGAGAGCCCTCCAAGTAGGCTATCAGCTCAGCGGAAGATGTTGGTGCGCTCCATTCGCTTCGGAGTTGCTGTTTGGTTAGTATGATTTAAACGTGTATTGTTTGGTATGGCGGGACTCTGTCCCGACCTTTATGAAAAATTATGTATTCTTAGAGGCTTGTAGACAGATGTCATGTACGTAAAAGATTGTATGGCCTTGTCGGCCTATGTTCAGTATACGAATGGTTATTTTGGTCTTATAGACCCGTATGTCTTATGTATAAGTTGGTATCACATGTTGTATTCTACTTATCTCACGGTAGCCTTCCGACTCGATTATCTATGATAGTATGACATGAAATGATACGTTATGTTGGTACTCGGTTGAGTAAGGTATCGGGTGTCCGTCGCGGCCCATCGATTAGGTCGTGACAAGTCCGAAAACTTCACGTTTTTTGAGTGACGCCAATTCCGCTTGAATTGCATTTTTCCATTTTGGCCAATCACTTCTCTGTCTACATTCATCAACAGATTTTGGATCAAGATCCTCATCTTATTGCATTACTTCAACTGCAACGTTATATGCAAAATTATTGTCAACAACAACATTATTCCGGTTCCACCTTTTTCCCGTAGAGACATAACTTATTGAGATCTCTTCATTTTCATTATTTTCAGGTATTAGAACCTCGTGTGAGGTCTTATCAATTATTATGTCTTTATACTCCTCTTGAGCAATTGCCTCCATGTTATGATCAACTTGATCATTTGCTCATTTCCTTTTTCGGGGACTTTTATCCTTGGAACCGATTGGTCTACCACGTTTAAGGCGTGGCCTAGACTCATTTGCATTATTATACTGTCCAGCTGGGATATCAACTCGAATTGGAGCATTTACAGCTGGAATATGCGATTTAGTAAACCCGTGGAAGGCTAGCAGATGCATCTGGCAATTGATTTGCAACATTTTGTATATAAATGACCTTTTGAACTTCTTGTTCACATTGATTTGTACGAGGATCCAAATAAGATAGAGATAATATATTCCAATCTATCTCTTTTTCCGGTTGTTTATTTTCTCCCCCTAATGTTGGAAAAACTGATTCATCAAAATGGCGATCAGCAAATCTGGCTGTAAACAAATCTCCCGTCATAGGCTCTAGATATTTAATAATAGAAGGAGATTCATAACCAACATATACTCCCAACTTTCTTTGGGACCCATATTTGTGTGTTGTGGTGGAGCAATTGGAACATATACCGCACATCCAAAAATTCTTAGATTGGAAATATTTGGCTCCTGACCAAAAGCCAACTGTAATGGGGAGACTTCATGATAATTGGTTGGCCTTATGCGCACAAGTGCTGCTGCATGCAAAATAGCATGTCCCCACACTGAAAGGGGAAGTTTTGTCCTCATTAGCAATGGTCTAGCTATTAATTAGAGTCGTTTAATCAATGATTCTGCTAGACCATTTTGAGTATGAACATGAGGAACCAGATGCTCAACTTTTATTCCAGTGGCCATACAATAATCAGTAAAGGCCTGAGATGTAAATTCACCAACATTATCAAGACGAATTGTCTTAATTGCATAATCTGGAAATTGTGCTCTTAACCTTATTATTTGGGCCAACAATCTCGCAAATGCCATATTACGAGTTGACAATAAGCACACATGTGACCATATTGTAGATGCGTCTATCAAGACCATAAAATACTTGAATGGTCCACATGGAGGGTGTATAGGCCCACATATATCACCCTGTATACGTTCCAGAAATGCAGGGGATTCAATCCCAACTTTAGCTGTTGATGGTTTAATAACCAATTTTCCTTGAGAACAAGAAGCACAAGAGAATTCCTTAAATTGAAGAATCTTCTTGTTCTTCAATGTGTGCCCATTTGAATTCTCTATTATTCTGCGCATCATGTTAGAAGCGGGATGGCCCAACCGGTCATGCCAAATGATAAAATCATTAGAAGTAGTAAACCTTTTGTTTACTATGGCATGTGATTCAACCACACCAATGTTTGTGTGGTACAACCCAGAAGAAAATACGGGTAATTTTTCGTGCACATATTTTTTCCCCACTTTTATTGTAGTAATATAAAGGTATTCAACCTTTCCTTTGTTTGATGTCTTAACATGGTAGCCATTTTGGCGAATAGCTTTGAAACTCAACAAGTTTCTTTGAGACTTACTACAATACAATGCATTATCAATAGTTAATATCATTCCTCCGGGTAGTAATAAGGCCGCTCTTCCAGAGCCCTCAATCAACTTTGTACTACCAGATATTGTATTAACATAGGTCTTTTTCATAACCAAATAAGAAAAAGAATTCTTTTCTCTTAATATTTTGTGAGTTATAGCACTATCCAAAAGACATAAATCTTCATTACTCATCTTGGATCCAATTGAATACTGGAAAATTTTAATTTCTTCATAAAAAAAATAAAAATACATCATGATAAATACGAAAAAACTAACATCATCTTCAACTTCCAAATGAGTAAGATCATCGAGGCCTTGAAAATCATCATCATTCAAAGCAAGATTTGCCTGGGCATTGTCATCATTTTTGTTTGAAAGCCCTGCCTCAAAATCATTTTTAAAGATCAAGTAAGACTCCACTGGGGCATTAGCAGAAGATGCTCCAACATTATTTGCCTTTCTTTTGATGGAGTTTTGATAAAGCCTGACAAAATGCTCAGGTGCACGACATTCAATTTTCCAATGACCTTTCATGCCACAGCGGTGGCAGTTACCGCTTTTTCCTCTTGAAGGATTGTTTTGAGAACCCATATTATTCTCTCGTTTGCCATGACCACCACGATGAAGACCATTATATCGTCTCTTACCATTGCCATGCCAATGTACATTCATGTGGCCATGATTATTATTCTGTGTTTTTTTCAGACTTATCACGTTTGGCTGCCATATTCGCTTCAGGAAGGGGAGCTGAC
This sequence comes from Nicotiana attenuata, assembly GCF_001879085.1. Lineage (NCBI taxonomy): Eukaryota > Viridiplantae > Streptophyta > Magnoliopsida > Solanales > Solanaceae > Nicotiana > Nicotiana attenuata. The sequence goes on along the minus strand of NW_017670664.1, from coordinate 458,107 downwards.
CCTGTAGGACGAGCTTCATGATTTTTCAGCAAAAGGGTATTATGTTGCTCAGCCACCAGAAGGCATGAGATCAATTCAGAATACTTTTTAAAATCCCTTTCACTGTATTGCTGCTGTAATACCATATTTGAGGCATGAAAAGTTGTAAGAGTCTTTTCCAACAAATCTTCATCATTCATAACATCCCCACACATTTTAATTGGGAAGTTATTCGAAATACAGCAGAGTTATACTCACTTACGGTCTTAAAATCTTGCAACCGTAGGTGCATCCACTCATATCGAGCCCTTGGCAATACCGTAGCCTTAAGGTGATCATACCTTTCCTTCAGGCCAGTCCACAATTCAAGTGGATCTTTCACTGTCAAATATTCAACCTTCACACCTTCATCCAAATGATGACGAAGGAAAATCATGGCCTTCGCTTTGTCTTGGCTTGATGCCTCATTACCCTGAGTAATGGTGTTACCAAGGCCTTTAGCTGCTAACTAAATCTCGGCATCGAGAACCCATGATAGGTAATTCTTTCCAGAAATGTCAAGTGCTACAAACTCAAGCTTTGACAAATTCGACATAGTAAAAACTATCAATGATGATAAATAATTAGAAATCATTAGGATAATAGCGTAAAGAATCTTAAAAATCGACATGATATCAAATTTGTGATCTATATACACTAAAGTGATAATTCCATAGAAAAGAATACTATTTGTTTCTTCAAATTATTAGTCTATCTTTGATGTTAACTAGAACAAAATTTTCTTCTAACTTTAACACAATTTTCAAATATCGAACAACATAAGATAAGTATTCTTCTCTCAATTAATTTTATTAACATAAAAATTAGCAACTTTCACATGACAATCATAAAAATAACTTAAAATAAAGAAAAATAGAATTCTTTATTTTTACTCATATCTAGAGATGTGAGAAATTATAAAACTGCATATTAAAGATACTAATCATGAAATTAAAATATACAACGAAGAAAATAAAATGAACAAATATACCTGAACAACGAAAAGAGCTCAACTTCGTGCTGATAACGTATTAAACAAATGTAGCTCAAAGTAACAATGTAAAACAAGAAGATAAGTAAAATAAGAGAAGAAGAGATAACTTTATTATTTCATCAAATGTTCAAGTGTATCCCATATCACATTCCATGCCTCTATTTATACTATTACATAGAAGGTTATAAAATAATTGTCTTAAACATGACATTAACAATTGAGATCATGGGGGAAAATCATGGGGAGGGGTTATGAAGGTGTGGGAGTTACAATCATAATAGTGATGAGTAGTGGGAGGTTATTTACATCCTGGGTGAAAGTAGTCGCTACTAGAAATCCGGTAATTAGCGACCAAAAAAATCGACCAACTTTGGTCGGTTATGGCCAATTACCGACCAAAATGCGACCAAATACGCTTGGACGGTATTTTGGTGGTCGCTTTAGTATACCGACCAAAGTTGGTCGGAAATTACCTACCAACGTTGGTCGGTAAATTAAATTCAAAAAAAAAATATAGCAAAAAAAACCGACCAAAGTTGGTCGGTATTTTAATTATGTAATCAAAAGATTCACCGTCTGGGAATCGAACCGGGGTGTGTATTGTGGCAGGATACTATTCTACCACTAGACCATTGGTGCATTTTGTTTTAAGATTGTCTTTTTTATTTATTTATATTCTTTAATTGTATTTTCGCACGAAAATAACCGACCAAAGTTGGTCGGTTTTATTAAAAAAGTAAAATTACCGACCAAAGTTGGTCAGTTTTCTAAAATGACCGGCCGAATTTACCGACCAAAGTTGGTCGGTCTTTTTAATATTAATTTTTATTTATTTTAATTGCAAAAACCGACCAAAGTTGGCCGGTTTCTTAAAAAATAAATTTCGCGGGACTCAAAAATAGTTTCCCGCATTTTTGCGCCAAAGAAAACCGACCAAAGTTGGTCGGTTTCGTAAAAAAAAAATTAAAAATTAAAATATTTTGAAAAACCGACCAAACTTTGGTCGGTTTTTAGCCGGTTTTTTTACTGACCAAAGTTGGTCGATTTTTCTTGGTCAGTTTTTGCCGAATTTCTAGTAGTGAGTGAGAGTATGGACATCCACATTTACTAAAGATTTATAACAAAAAGATCTTTGTAGCATCATTTTCTTTTCAAATTATAAAGGGCTATATTCAACCATTTCCTCATAAATATACTTATAATTAGGTGTGAAAAAAGATCTTTTAATATATTTTGTGAACTTATTCATTGCAGGATTGGCAACATGTGAAATTTTGCACGATACAAAGAAGTAAGCTACTTGTTTCTTGAGAATAAGTAGTAAACATAGTTGACTAGCCCTTTCAAATACTATCGTATAATAATTAATATAACGATTAACGAGTAGTAAAGAATTCATAATTACTTTGTTTGTTTTCTTAATAGCCATATCAAACTAAGAGTAGACAAATAAATCGAGGGTGATGGAATCTATTATTTCATTTGAAGTACCTCTCAAAACAGTTCTCAATTCCAAATTTCTACTTCATTTTATAAGTTAAATATGAAAAAAGGCAGAATAATTTTGCATGTCAAAGCACCAACCTAATCTAGTTAGCAAACCATGATGGGTCACCATACCATTGCTCAAGTATTTGCCTACTTTTATGACGTGACTGCTATTTTATCCGATCCGTTCTTACAGTCAGATGTCATATTATTGGATTAATTTGGCCAAGTTTCCAAATTCTGATAGTCACTACTTGATAGGTCATCGTAGGGGTGTACAAATTAAAGCAAACCGACAAACCGCACCAACCCGACAATTCGAGTCAAACCGAGAAAAAAAAAACCCGACTATTGGTTTGATTTGCTTTGGTTGGGTGTTCGAAAAAAAAAAAAACCCGACCATAATTGGTTTGGTTTGGTTTTAACTAAAGAAAGTCAAACCGAAACCAAACCAACCCGACATTACATATATATAAATTTTAGATATATTTAATATATAAATATACTTATTGTGATGTAATTTACAAATATTTTTTAAACTTTTTCATAATTTTATCTTTTAAAGTATTATTTCAAGGTTGAACTTAGAACTTTTGAATGTTCCAATAAGTTTTATAACCATTAATATTAGTAACTTAAATAATGCTAAACAAAGCTCAAACCAAAATCAAATCAATATTAATGCTAACAAAAGACATTCAATTAATACTACGAACGACAATGTATTGAATATCTATTTTTTGTTTTGCAATAATTTAGATAAAAATGCAAAACCTATTTTTATTTTTTCTTTAGCGTTTACTCATGTAATTAATATTCTCTTATTAGTCTACTTATTTTAGCATGACTTAGTACTTTTAGATTATGTTTATTTTTATTATGGCTTTTTAATTAGCAATATTTATATTACATAATTTTATTGTCTTTATCGTTGAATATTTTAGGATAATGCCATGATACATCTCATATTTTGTATTATTTTCTTGGAAAATACCTTATATAATTGTATCTTACTAGGATTAAAGAAATATTTTGAGCACAAATTTTGTGCTACGAAGATTTTACCGAGAAAAACCCCGAAAAAACCCGAATAACCCAAAAAACCAAGAAAATCCGAGATTGAAAAACCCGAGTTTTATTGGTTTGGTTTGGTCTTTAGATTTAATAACCCAACACAATTGATTTGGTTTGATAATTGCAAAATCCGAACCAACCCGACCTATGTACACCCCTAGGTCATCATCTATACAATTGCTACTTACATTAATATATCTTGTTTCTTAACCAAAAATTACAGTAACTACTCTCCATTATTCTAGTAAAAAAATAATTCTAGCTTTTAAATAAGAAAAGAAAAAGGAGAGAAACAAATTAGACAGAAGGAGAATCCCGTACGTCTTTATCTTTATAAGAATTGTGATCAAATTTGACTATCTTACCTCAACCCTAAATTCAATCAATTATCGCATAGAAAATTACATTGTTATTCAATCTTGCCAGTCAAAAGATAACTTCTGTCAATAATTAAATATTCTAAATTCCTTAAATAACATGATCCTTATCTGTTATTCTTTTATTTTGCTTCTCCTTTTCTTTTAAAAAAAAAAAACCACTTTTGTCCTAAACCTTTTTACAGCAGCTGATTAATTAGCAAATACGTTATAACTGAGATATTGTATATAAACTCTGAATAAAAGAAAAGTAAGATTTGATTGGACAAATTCTTGTGACTCTTCAGACCGTGACCTCTCTTGATATCAGCTCGTGTCACTTAGACAAAATGTTTAACATAACATTAATATAAAAGGAGACGACATTATAATAAAAAAAAAATAATTAAAAAAAAATTGAAGGAAAGTTCTTTGAGAATTGAACAATAACTTACCACAAGCAGAGGTGTATGCGACGTGGAATATAAATTTAAGGTAAAAATTTATTAATAACACATAGTAGGTCTGAACATATAATTTTAAAAATATAATATGTTCAATATTAAAAACCTTAAAGATTGAACTTATAAAATTTAAATTTTGAATTTTCTTAACCCCACAATAGTTTTAATTCTGCATGCTAAATTTTCTTATCATTAGAGCCATTATTTCTTCTTCGTTTCTCCCATATCATGCCTAAATTGAGGACACTTCATTAAAAAGAGAAAAAATAACTAAGAAAATAAAATAATTACCAAACAAAAATATTTGTCATGGGACTTGAAAAATAAATGGTATCCTTGGCCATCAGTTCCATTTTCATATGACTTTTTACAAATTTCCTAGTTTTATGTCAGATCATTCAGAAATTTTTATTTTCTTATATTCAAATTATAAAAAATTATTAAATTATTTCCTGCCATATTTGTCTGACTCCAAGTTAGAAAATATCAGAATTTTTACACATATAGGAGTATTATATTAAAGAGGTACTCCTTCCGGTCCACTATAAGCGACTAATTTGCCTTGGGCACACCCATTACGGAAATACTAAATTCTAGACAGAAATAATTGGTGTGATTAAACTACCCTTAATTAAATGTTGCAGCATAATTTAATATGAGGAATAAAAGATTTTTTAGGGATACGTACGTAAGGGTAATTTTGAAAAAATAAATTAAACTTTTTCTTGATTATATAAATGAATACTTATTTTAATTCAAAATAAAAATTAAATTGATCACTTATTATGGAGCTAAATATTTGTGATTTAGTTTAAAACTTATAGTAGTATAAAATAATAATTTGAGTCATATAAATATTTGGAGGGATGGGAGTAATCAGTAATAGCAGTAGAGTAGCAGATATCATTGCCCAAAATTCAGAGATAAAAACAGTTTGAACATATGTGAGTACATTTCCCTTTCCACTTCACCGGAAGAAAAGAAATGGCGGAATCAGAAGCAGAATCGGGCAACTTGTTTGCCAAAATCATAGCAACTGCCGCCGGCGAAGCTCATACTCTTGCTCTCACTGGTAACTTAAACAATCTTTAAATTTAACACTTTTATTCTTCAGTAATATATATATATATTTATCTGAAATCTGTGTTATAATTTGCAAATGGATAGCAAATGGGGATGTGTATGCTTGGGGTAGAGGAACATTCGGCCGACTTGGTACCGGTTCAGAAGCTGACCAGTTATTCCCGGTTCGAATCGACTTTGAACCGGCTGATTCTGATGGAGACAAAAAGAGGGTCAAGATTGTTGGTATTGCTGCTGGTGCTTATCACAGTCTCGCTGTTGCAGGTAATTACTCATTTTCTCCTTTTATTATATTAGATAGTTAAGTTATATTATTTCAGTTTTTTTCTCAAACATTCTCTTTTTTTTCTTTCTTTCTGCAAAGTTCAAACATTTTCCCTATTACAATTAAATTCAGTTTAATTTGTTGACATATCCCACATAGACAAAGTTTCGATTAGTTCCAAAAAGTATTTTAATTTGGCAGTGAAATCTTGAAGTTCATCTGTCACTATTTTGAAAATGAATTTTGTGGTTGTCAAGAGCTTCTTGTGCAATTCCCTTTTTTTTGGCTTTCCCTTTTGCTTTTTCTTTCAGAATAGTTAAGTTGCTCTATAAAATGTATATATATGCGGGAGGATAAAAAAATTTGAACGGTGTGGGTTCTGAATTGAGAGTGTTGTTCTAAATACATACACACACACACAAAATACTTGTTTTTAACACAAGCACACATAGAGAATCAAGCCTATAGCCGTCAGTTCTATTGAACCTGTTGAACCCATAGTGGATCAACAACAACAAACCCAAACCCATTGTAATACCACTAATGGGGTCTGGGAAGGGTAGATTGTATGCAGACCTTACCTCTATCTTAAGAAGGTAGAGAGGCTATTTTCGGAAGACCCTCGGCTTAGGAACTCGTGGATCCACTATTGTATATATGACCTAGTGTTACCACAATTCATTAATCCACTAGTGTATGAGATGTGGTCGTTCCATAAGCAGTTTGAAGCACTGAATTTTACATATCAAATTATTGTATTTATCTTTTGCAATACAATTTAGTAGCAACTTTTGTCGTAGAATCCACCCCGGTGATGGATGCGTTAACACACCATATTCAAGGGGAGGTGCCATGGTGCATGCTATTCGCCAATGACATAGTTCTGATTGATGAGTCGCGAGCCGGTGTTAACGAGACACTGGAGGTTTGGAGACAGGCTCTTGAGTATAAGGGTTTCAAGCTCAGGACGAAGACAGAATACCTGGAGTGTAAGTTTAGCGCTGAGCCGGGGGAAGTAGGCGTGGATGTGAGGCTTGAATCACAGGTCATCCCAAGTAGAGGTAGCTTCAAGTACCTTGGGTCGGTTATCCAGGGGGGAGGGGAGATCGACGAGGATGTCACACGCCGTATTGGAGTAGGATGGATGAAGTGGAGGTTAGCATCTGGGGTCCTGTGTGACAAGAGAGTGCCACCGATACTCAAAGGTAAGTTCTATAAAGCGGTGGTTAGACCGGCCATGATGTATGGGGTTGAGTGTTGGGCTGTTAAGAACTCACATATCCAGAAGATGAAAGTAGCAAAAATGAGGATGTTGAGGTGGATGTGTGGGCACACTAGGATGGATAAGATTAGGAATGATGATATTCGGGAGGAGGTGCACGTAGCTCCCATTGATGACAAGATGCGGGAAGCGAGGCTCAGATGGTTTGGGCATGTTAGGAGGAGAAGCCCGGAAGCTCCGGTAAGGAGGTGTGAGCGGCTGGTTGTGGAGGGCACAAGGAGAGGTAGAGGGCGGCCTAAGAAGTATTGGGGAGAGGTGATCAGGCAGGATATGGTGAGGCTTCAGATTCCCGAGGACATGACACTTGATAGGAAGATGTGGAGGTCAAGCATGGGCGAAGCCACACTTTGTTTAGGGTGGTCAATTGACCACCCTTTGCCGGAAAATTACATTGCGTATATATGTAAAATATTAAGTTTTAGAGGTACATAACATATATTGAACACCCTTTGTCTGTTTTGTTTTTTACTTAGTTCAAGTTTGAACACCCTTGAGTAAATTCCTGGCTTCGCCACTGAGGTCGAGTATTAGAGTTCTAGGTTAGGAGGTAGTTGATTCTTACCTTACTTCGTACCTTTGTGAGACTAGGTTGGTAGGGTTTTTGTCTAAGACAGATAGTGGCAACGTTATGCATTACTATTTCGCTTTTCAGTCATGACCTATTTACTAGCTATCGTTTTTGCTTTACTTTGCATCTTTCTTCTGGATTTCATGTTGTTCCTAATTTGCCTATGATTTCTATGGTGATACTAATATTGTCTCCTTTTGTCTTTTTTGTTTTCTTGAGCCGAGAGTCTTTCGGAAACAGTCTCTCTACCCCTTCGGGTAGGGGTAAGGTCTGCGTACACACTACCCTCCCCAGACCCCACTAGTGGGATTTTACTGGATTGTTGTTGTTGTTGTTTTGTCGTAGAATCCACACTTAATGGAAGCTTATCGTGATTCTGACGAACTTTTTTCTTCGATTTTTATTTTTATTTTTAAGCCTTTTGAGTCTTTTACAACAACAACAACAACAATATACCCAGTATAATCTCACATAGTGGGGTCTGGGGAGGGTAGTGTGTACGCAGACCTCTTTTGAGTCTTTTCTATCTTAGAAAATACATTACTCCCTTTTTCCCATTTTATGTGATGTAGTTTGTCTAAGCATGGAGTTGAAGAAAGAAAAAAGACTTTTGAAACTTGTGGTCTCAGATAAGCTATACATATCGGTGTGCCTATAAATCATCTCATTAAGGGTAAAATGAGAAGTTTAAAGTTAAATTCTTTCTAAATATAGAAAAGTATCATTTTTTCTGGACAGACTAAAATAGAAAATGCATCACATAAAACGGGACAGGAGGAGAACTATCTCAAGCTCTCTTCAATGAATATTATATTTCACCTAGAGAAGCCTTGTCTACTGAATTGTGTTTTTAGATTAGGTAGGAAACTGCAAATTCACTTGTGTTCCACAAAATTGAAAAGACCTACATATTAGGTAATTTGGTATGGCCTATGACCCCTATTGGAGGATTCAACCACCACAGTTCACTCCTCTTTTAAGGTCAAACTAAGCGTGGATAATTCGAAATCAGATCTTGTCATAGTGAAGATAAGGTGATCTTAATTGAAGTAACACCAGAGGATGCTTCCTGTTGTGTTTAGAATGACTAGAGCAGTCAAGGAAAAAGGAATAGGGAAACACAGTTTTTGGCTCTCAAGTGTCTTGCTGTTTGCAATGATTCCCTATCATTGTTTTCGGCAGCTACCAGCAGGTAGGATCTCTGTGAATGCTCAACAGTAGTATAGTGAGGGATTGAGAGCATTTATATTATAAGTGATAATTTTCTTAGAACACTTTGCCCTGATCTTCTGATTATTTGCTTGCTTCTTCCAAAATGCTAAAATTGTGGAACCATAAGATTTGTGCTAATATGGAAGGCAACAATAAGATTCAGGTCATTGCAATTTGGCTTATTAAGAACACTGATACTAACAAGAGAAATAGTGCTGTTTACAAGGAAAATTGTTAATCTATCATGATTTCCCAGACACCATTTTCCTTTTATTTTATTTGGCATTTCTTTGTTTTTGCAGATGATGGATCAGTATGGGGCTGGGGATACAATGTCTGTATCCTTGAGAGGATTCCTTTGCAATTACATCGCACTTTATAGTTTATATGGTGACCATTCAGTATTATTAGCTTTAACGTATTGAATTTGCAATTATCTTGTGCATGTGTTATTAATCATTCTTTTCCTTGACTTTTAAATGGATGGACAACTTGGTTTCAATGGAGAAAATTCTTTGGTTCCTCATTTATTGGAGGGATTCCTTGAGTTAGGTTCTCCTAATTCATCAGCTAGTGGCTCAGAGAGAAAGAAACTGATGGTAAGAAACAAGTTGATCAATTTAAAGAAGAAACAGGTTGATGACAGTGGTTAATCTTTCTGTTTTCTCCTGTAGATTTCTTCAGTTAAAGGTGGTGGAATGATGTCAGCGGCAATAGACAATCTTGGATCTCTATGGCTGTGGGGAAACTTTCCTGAACCACAGAAAAGCAAGTCTACTGAAAATGAATTCTCTCTTACTAGCAGTTGTAATCCAATACCTGTCTGGAATTTCCATGGACACACAGTTGTTAAGGTGGCATGTGGAAATGAGCATGTTGTCGCATTAGTCACTGCTGGGGAAGGTTACAAAGGGAGTAATCTTGTTTGTTATTCTTGGGGTGGCAACAGCCACGGGCAGTTAGGTTTGGGAGATAGGGAGAGCAGACAGTATCCTGAAGTTATTGAGCCCTTTAATTCAGTATTCCCTTGGTCAGTGTATGAGGTATCATGTGGCGCTTTCCACACAGCTTTACTAGCTCAGAGAAGTCCAAGTGACATGTTAGAGAGTGTATGCTGGACATTTGGCCTGGGAGATAATGGGCAATTAGGTCAAGGGACAACCCAAAGTCTTTTATCTCCTGAACCAGTGAAAGAGTTACCGCGGAGTGCATTTCTCATTTCTGTTGACTGTGGTTTATTTCACACCAGTGTTGTCTCATCTGCTGGAGATGTGTGGTCATGGGGAATGGAGAAAGGCCTTGGTCTATGTCCTGAAGCAAGTTATAGTGGAGGTGATGCAGGTGATGCAATTTATCCTCTGTTGATTCCCTGTGTTGGGCGATATGGGCCGAAATTTCCAGAACCTGTTCAAGTTGCCTGCGGTGCAGCCCATACCATTCTTCTGGCAGATGCTGGCTATAAGATGTGGTCTTGGGGTAGAGGATGGAGTGGTGTCCTTGGAAATGGCAAGATGATCGATTGCTACTCTCCAACTATGGCACTGTGGCCACCTCTAGATGCAGATTTTAGAGGGCAGAGTTTAAAGGATGGTGACGATATAAGTAGTAAAGAAAAGAAACCTGAAGATGTGATAGAATTGGAGAAGAAACTGTCTATGGCAGCGGAGGATGTAAGGCTTCTTCAATCTAAGCTGTCGCTAATGGAAAGGTATGCTAGCATTCTTCATGGTGCCATCTTTGGAAAACCTTTTGAAGAGCAAGATATGCCAGCTTCTTTACGGAGTGGAGGTTCATTTGACATCGCGAAGGAGTGGGAAAACATGTTGGAGGCCTCGGATCGTGGAAAGCTTGCTCGATTGGAGATGTTTTATCGTAGTATGCTAGCCGGTATCAAAGATAAGCTGTTGAAAAAAAGGATTCAGGAGATCTTTTTGGAGTGTCAGAGTCCTCTGCCTTCAGAATCTAGTCAATGAAACAAGTAATGCAGAATGCTTGGGTTTCAAATTTAAGTTTACCTCATCTTGTATCACGTATTTATTTGGTTGTGCATATCCAAATTGTAATACAAAATGCTTTCATAGATATTTTACTTATCCAAATAATGATATGTAAAACAAAGAGTTGAAAAGTAGTTCTAAATTATAGATGAACTTCTTGATGATTGTAATAAGTTAACTTAAAGTGATGTGGTTTTGTTGGTATAATTTCAATGTCTTGGCTCTTTCACATTTCAGTATAGAAAGAACTATCTAGCAAGCTATTTTAGCCTTCTACCTTGGAGCAGCCAAACGAGTAAGCTACAAGTTTGAATCTAGATATATGCTTAAATCCCATCCATTTTTCACCTTGGAGCAACCAAAACGAGTTCTACACTGCATAAGAGGAGACATTGGCTTATGGTATCTAGTAGTGTAGAAGGAAGAATTGACAGAGACGAAGAAGTCCTCATTAATGTCTTCTTAAAGTACTATTGGGTGCATTTGAAGAAAATCAAAAGTGAATACAAGGCTAACTTACAACAGCCACGTAGTATATTAGCAAAATCTATATATATTTTTATTAGGCAGTTGAAAGTAAGTAATGTCAAACGACAGAAGTTGACAATTGAAATGGACACAATAAACCAAATTGTGTCAATTCACACTGATAAATGCGTATTCTGTGAATATTATTTCCTCAATTTCCAGGTCCATTAGTATGAGGATCATAATAACGATATAAATGGCCAAAAAACATATAGAACATGCTTATAACAAATTAGCCAATCACACTAAATCCGGATTTATATTGTCCCATTCTAGGAGCAGAGGTGGGTGGAAAATCAATGCCAATTCCGTCATGTAAGGCATACTTTTGCAGTCTTCATTGAGCATGTAGCAGTTTTTTCAATCTTATAAACACCAGTCCAACCAGGAACACTGACATTAATTTTTATATTCAGAGTTCTATCATAGGGAATAAATCAATCTCAACAATTTTAAACCAGGCAACAGGCAGGGGTTTTGGTGGTCGTTTACAAAGGCATATACATAGATAACCCCACTCCCCTGTTCCCCATCCCAAAACAAAATTTAAAAAAAAGGATCCCTAAGTAGGAGCAGCGGAGCAGAAAAACAAGAAACCTTATACTAATACAGTCATCTTCACTCTTGTCAAGCCACGGTTAGTCTCCCATAGCCTGAAGCTCTCCACATCCAAATGCTTCTTGTCTATACCAACTGATTAGCTGTCTACTAAGCTCTGCAACATGTAGGTGACACAAGTGGCTCAGATCGGGCTGTACCATTCACAATGTAGTGCCAGCACACATGTAGCTCTTCGAGTCAGCATTTCCAGTAAAGAAAACAGATAACAAAATGGAACAGTTGCAGTTTCATGATTTCTGCTGCAAGCAGTGACACAAGGTTCCGCACCATTTTGAAAATTAACTGCACTCCCGGAACAGACTATTAACACAGGAAAGAGGAGATAATATAACACTTGAGGCATCTTGAAAAGATCTAACTGGTCACCTCTCAAGCAAGAAACAGGGGCAACAAAGTCACTCTTCAAGGATTGCACGACCCAGGTTAGTGGCAAGTGCCAGTCTGACAGAGCTCAAGGAATCAGATGGCAAGTCAGCTTCAACAAAGTCTGGCCTCAATCTTGCCATGGACAACTCTTGCAGTTTATTCAAGAGAAGCTGAGTTTGAGAGACATTAAGCAAAGGTCGCTCCTGCCAGTTTAACAATTTCAACTGCACAGGAAGAAAAGGAGGTAAAGTAATGATGTCAAAAATGAAACATGCACCAGCTATTAATAACATATATATCTGAAAGCATGTTTAACTTTTGGCCTTGACTTAATTTAACAGATCGCCAACCCCCTCCTCACCACCACATGTACCCATTTTCCAACAGCTGTGGTATACTGTTAACTGAAAGACTTTAGCAGAAGTGCCTGCACAGCATATTAGCTTTTCTAGTTTGATATGAACTAAGATTCATGTTTTAAGACACAAGGAAAAAGAGCAGTTTTTTAACACATACCCACAGACCAGCCTTTCTTTTTCTTTTTTAAATTAAGCAAGAATTTAGCGTCTGAGCGGGAGCTAATATAAACTACATGAAGCATTGCTCAAAACTAAAAAGAAATAAGAAGCTACAGGATACTAACAAAATGAAAACAAAAAGAAAAGAAAAGAGAGATTACACATCTGAATATTTACTAGCAACCAGAGGCAGATCCAAGACGTACACTTGTTGGCTTGACCTTTAAAACCTTATCATTGAACCTATTGCACTTTTACTAGAGACCAGAGGCAGATCCAAGATGTACACTTGTTGGCTTTGACCTTTAAAATCTTATCATTGAACCTATTGCACTTTTCGAATTATGGGTTTGGAATTTAGTATCTAATTTGATATGAACTAAGATTCATGTTTTAAGACACAAGGAAAAGGAGCATTTTTAACACATACCCACAGACCAGCCTTTCTTTTCTTTTTCTTTTTTAAATTAAGCAAGAATTTAGCACCTGAGCGGGAGCTAAGTAATATAAAACCGCATGAAGCATTGCTCAAAGTAAAAGAAATAAGAAGCTACAGGAAACTAATAACTGAAAACAAAAAGAAAAGAAAAGAGAGATTACACATCTGAATATTTACAAGCAATCAGAGGCAGATCCAAGATTTAAGCTTGATAGCTTCGACCTTTAAAATCTTAGCATTGAACATATTGCACTTTTCGAATTATGGCTATGGAATTTAACATTTGTGAAAATTTTAATAACATTTACATAGTTATATACTCTGTCGAAAATGCTGGGTTTGGTTAAACCCGTAGCAAACATGCTACATCTGCTTCCGCTAGCAATCTAGATCCCGCTCATTAACATCATCTCCATTCCTGTCAACCTTTTTAATTGGCTTAAGAAGTCAACATATTATACAACAATTAACAACTTTAGTTGGCCAAACATCCGCATAAAGATGGTATATTGAATCTTAGATCTTTTAATTATGAGGTTCCTACCTTATATTGTTATGACCTATTTGGCTATTCCATGATTCTGAAAAGCAAAATAGTTCACTCTGGCAAGTTGAGCAAAGAACTAAATGCAATAAACAGATAAGGTACTTACTGAATCATATAGAAGAGGTAACCAAAAGCGTTGAGGCGTGGAAGGATTTTTCATGAGCTGCAGAGTAAATAACAAAATATTGAGTCCGATGCGGCAGAAGAAAAGGTTCTTTTTCAGGTAATAGAGATACTTGCACCTACCCTGGCAACTATTTCAATCGAACCTACACAACATTCAGGCTGCCGGGTTTCATAAACAAATTCTGTTAATTTATTTTCAGTTTCTTATGATAGACACTCAAGTGTAAATCTTGTCAATCAGCAAGGCCTCAATCACAAATGCGAAATTTTATACACCCACAAACTAAATTTTACATCACTCTAATGTTAATCTGCAGTATTATAAAAGCCATCGAACATACAGAGACGAGAGCTTCAGCTGCATTACGAGCACCATCAGTGGGTGTATCACCATGAACCTGCAGCAGGGATCTCCTAAAATCCCTGTACCTGTGCAGCAGTAACCGTAAAAATTTCAAAGATCTGAAACACTTTGAAACTGTATATACAGGTGCCATCCATGATTCAAAGAGGGTCAAGTATTAAGCAATTACTTGTTCAGAAACTCAAGACCGCCAGCAGTTCTAGGCTCAGAACCCAGCAACTCTATGAGACCTTCCCATTGCTGCACGGAAAGAATAATAGAATGATCAAAGAGAATAAGCCAGCTAAATCTATGAGAAAAGAGATGCTGTTTCAGAACCAAACTACTAGACTTCGTCTTAGAGCAAATATCTCAGACACAGCAATCAAATACATGATAATCAAAATAGAGATAACTGTAGTGGAGAACAAATTCTACCAAATTTTACTAGATCAGCCGACAAGCTATTTTCAGGCTATTTTCCGTCTGCAGTATTTCTTTTTCTCTTTTAGCTGGGGGCTGGATTCACTTTAACCCAGATCCTAAGAAAGAACAAGCTTAGCAAGATTGGACTTTTAGCATTTTGAGGTGTCTAACATTACATGAATCACATCCGAACAATATTCAAGGGCTTCTCCACCATATTCTACCACCAACATTGCTTAAGCTGCTCAATCAAGCAAAAAATGCCTGGTCAAGCTTGCCTACCAGCATCTATACATGTGCAAGTGGTGTACCCACATTTGGCATAAGAAAGGTTCTAAATTTCTTCTAGACCTCAATCTCACCCATTAGATAGCATGCTCTTCATAATGCACATACTCGGATAACTGGGAATATATAGATACGTAAACCTGCCTGCAAAGTACTTAAAACAGTTAAATCATCTATCAAACCAGCACACAAAAGAATGTATTCGTTTTGGGGAAAAGAAATAAGACAGAAACACTCAGCATACATAACATATAAAAAATTCAATTTACAGACAGAAACATTAACACAGTTGCACAAGTATTAAGAAAATATGTGACAAGACACTCAACCACAATAACTGAGTAGTAACAACCTTGAATCCTTCATCAGAAACTGACTTCCCCACGAAATCAAATAACTGTTTGGCAATTCTGTTTAAACGAAATTCATCTCGAGCTTGCTGCAGCCAAAAGACACCAGAGCCTTTTCTCCCATGTTTCCAGTGATGCATACCAGCAATCTAATGAAAAGTATGAGATAAATGAAGCACTTATAGGTTCAAAGTAATCACAAAATTCAAATAGATGCCATTACAGGGGAATCGCATCAGAGTACCCATATTACTGTGCTTAATAAAGGACTACACCTTAGAAATTAAAGATAGTCAATGTGAATAATATCATGACATACCCTCATTATGTTTGAACTTATGGTGTCAAGTTCATACAGCCGGCAGATCTCTATACTCTGCATCGAAAAGCAATATAACCAAGCAAGCATCAATAAGGAACCTCTAGATTGAAACGAGGCTGTAGAGCAGGATTTTTTAGAGCAAAGTCATGAGGGTGAGTGACCAACAGAAAAGACACCCCAGAAGCTGTACCTTTAACAGAATTTGACTATGCTGTACAGGCTGCTTGTAAAGCAAATTCTCCAATAATCCAATCCCTTGTTTTATGCATGAAGTCAAGTATATTGGAGTAATCTGGAGGAAAGTGAGCAAAACAAAGATCCAAAACATATGAGTAGAAGAACCAAATATAAACTGAAGTTTTCAGAAACCGGTATTGCACTTCTCCACAGATTGATAAGTATACAGGTTCAGCAAAAGCAGCTTATAAAAATTCCATGATGTATCCAAACTTTACAAGGCAGTTAATAGGTAAAAACTCTCCAGCATCTAGATAACCATCATTTCAAGGTTCAATTGTAATTGTAAATATAGGTCGTCTCCATCCAGAAACATTAAAGTTCTATTTTCCTATATGTTTTGGGGACATACAATGTACCCATGTCGAATCTCACTCATGTCTTTTATTTCCTTTATTAGGATGAAAACTGAACCTTACACATGTACAGGAAGATAAAATGAAGA
The DNA here is from genome assembly GCF_001879085.1 of Nicotiana attenuata. Taxonomy (NCBI): domain Eukaryota; kingdom Viridiplantae; phylum Streptophyta; class Magnoliopsida; order Solanales; family Solanaceae; genus Nicotiana; species Nicotiana attenuata. The sequence continues at coordinate 441,750 of NW_017670664.1, read as the reverse complement.
TTTAAGTAATAGTCCATCCATTTCAATTAATGTGGCAGAGTTTGACTGCGCACGGAGTTTAAGAAAAAAAGACTTTTGGATCTTGTGGTCTTAAACATTGCCGTGAGATCTCTGTTTCGCTATAAAAGCATGCTATTAGGGGTAGAATGGGAAGTATAAAGTAAGAAAATTTTCCAAACATGGAAAGGTTTTATTCTGTTTGAAACGGACTAATAAGGAAATAATGCCACATAAAATGGATCGGAGGGAGTAGTACATAAGTACAAGTATATCAGGCATTCATTTGCTCAAGCTTGCATCCACACATACTTGCCATGTGAACGCATGAGAAGACAGAACTTGTGCATATACAAGTTTATGGAGCTCTTCTATGCTGATTCCCCCCAGTTTGGACCGCTCTTCATGCAAAAGAATTTCCGCATGAGTGCTCCCAGCTGTCAACAACTCTACAGCATGTGCCATCATCCTTGAGAGGTGAAAAAAAGAACTTGCATCAGATGAATTAGACAGAACAAAATCCTTCAGTGCTCAAGCCACCCAAAAAGAATACATAGAAAGAGAAGGTTTAACAAACCATGGGCCAAATGATCTTGAGCACTCTGCTAGAACAACCTAAAACGATAAGACATGCTCATGAGTTCTGCACTAATTTTAAACATGAACTAAAATTATAACTAGTTCTTTAGAGTGGCTCACCTCAGTATTTTCTCCAAGAATGCCAAGTACAAGACCAAACAGCTTATGGGGGCTGGAAATTGGTTTTAATTGCATGCACTTCTGAGCTAAATTGTACATGCTCTCTAGACCCTACACAACAAAAAATAGAATGTGTATTTTAAGTGCAAATGCAACAGCAACAGAATCGTCTTGCTCTCTACTTTTGGATGATTGTGCAACAAAGTGACTCAACCCAAGTGACCTTAGATGTTTAGGTCAATCTGAAAAAGGAACTGACCGCAGTAAATGGCCTAACGTACAAGAAATGGGATATAAAAAGCTCCATCCAGTTGAAAGTTGCATTTGATAGAACACTAGGATTTCCCAACATGATCTGGATCAAATTTTTTAGCCCTTCTCTAGTCTGCTGGTGATCACATTGAAGCCAGTACGAACTGCAGTCCAGTTTAGTCATTTGTGCCCTCCACTTCTCCCAAGCCTAACAGGAAAAAGGCATTAAATGTTGTCCAGTAACGGCCACTGATCATTAGCAAAGGCCTAAATTACCTTCATGAAATCAGGCTTGGTTTTGTAACACTCTCCTAAATTTTCTTCTCTCAGATTAGGACGCATTCTAGGCATCTTGGATATAAGGACAGCAACTGCTTCAACCAGTCCATTCTCTGTCTTTTAAGAGCAAAAATCAAACAGGTTAAAAAGAAAAACAGGAAAGCTGTAATCCTAGTTCAGAACCCTTTTTTGGGGGAAGGGTAACTTCAGAAACTATCTGGTAAATGAAAATAAATAATTTTCATAGCTGCCATTCCCGGGGGCTTCAGTCACCAGCTCCTCCATCATCAGGTGACCAATTACCTAGATTTAGCCTGATGATATTACTGTCACTTGCACCAACAAATTAAAGCTTCCTCAACACAATTATAGAGAGTCCTCTACCCACAGAGACTCATTACCTGTAATCATCTTAACTTAAACAGTTCCAGATCAAAATTATAACGTCGTAATCATCATAACTTAAATAGTTCCTACTCAAACTTATATTGTCATCATTCCATCAAAAAAAATTATAATGCCGTCCTGACTCGATGCTAAAGATGAGGGGTTAAAGGGTGGATAAAAGTGTCTCAAGCTGTTTTTCTTATAACCGTGGTGTCCGGGCCGGATTGCGCACACCTAGACTAATTCCACCGGGTACGTGCTACCTCCAACCAGCACAGATACCGGGTAAAACTGTCCACCAAGGCTTAGACAGATGGAAAGAAATCACCTTAGTGTTTCTTGCCTCCGCTAGGAGTTGAACCTGAGACCTCATTGTTCTCATTGACCACTAGGCAACATATGCCAAATAAAAGCTAACGAAAGCATAATGTGACACAAAAAGAATAAGCAAATCCACTTTATCATCCTAAATAGCACCGCATCCTATAACTAGATCTCTCAGGCCAAAAAAGCAAATTGATTCAAGCAAAGAGTTATGGACTTTGAAATTAATAGAAAAGGTAAAAGGACTAATAAGGTGTCAAAGCTCTGAAAAGACAACTCATTAGTCCATGATTAGGTATATCATATATACGGAAAAGGCAAGAACTGTTCCCAAGTTCTTCATCAAAAAGAACTGTTCCCAAGTTCTTCATCAGAAAGAACTGTTCCCAAGTTAACTGATGTACAGGTCATTTACCGAGAGACAGGTAGGTACAGAATATGATGTTATGAGAATACTCGAGGTTGAGTTAAAGTATGCTACACAGCCACTGATCATAAGTTCAAAACAAAAATTGGCAGGTTAAGTTCAAAATTCTTACCTCGCGACTAGCTAACTGATCAAAACGGTAAGAGCCATGCAAGCGCAGCAATTTTGCCTGTAAAATTGGCAACTATAGACTTATGTATGCTCCTTAAACAAAATCCTGATATAAATTACAAGCAACAAAACTCGAATGCACACTTCTGATGGTTGATATCCATCCAAAAATGATATGCTTACCACAGTTCCCAGCCAGCCAATTGACAATGCTGATGCTATTGCTTCCCAGTAGTTAGGATCTTCTTCAACAACCTGTGATGAGCAAATTAAGTGGAAATGAGCATAGAAAGATGGAATGGCTACGCCTCCCGTCATAGTATAACTATCCTAATTTCTATTTTGTATTGTGCCAAAATCCACTTCCTAAAAGTAATTTTAGTTACACAAATGATTATCTTTTGAATATCCTACCCATGAAAGAAGTATCACTCTGCCACTTTTCATTAAAGAAAGTTTAAATTTTTCAAATGGTAATATCCACTCTACTTTTGGACTCATTCCTGTTTAAATACAATTAAATTTTAATTTCTACATTTATATCCATATCCAGTCAACATATAATACCTAAATTCTGACTAATAATTTATCACTCGATAGGTCCAATGAATGTAAAGTTCACAGGGAAATCAATTGACAACAACACCTGTACGCCAGCAAGTTCCTGCTGAAAATCCACAAGCTTTGAATGAATAGTGGGTACAGTTCCCGAGAATAAAGGATCGTAGTCCTGTTGAATGAAACGTGCATTAAGTTGGAAGAATGGTATATCTCCACAGAGTATGAGATCTGACATCTGTCAGAGAAAATCAAGGAAACTTGCATAAAATAGAAAAAACATACAGCTAACCAATCTAGCAAACGTTCAGGAATCCAGGATTGTGATTGCTTGTCTACATAAAATATCTCCAGAAGCTCCCACGCGGCTTTCAAACACATCGGCTCTGCAGTTTCCTAACATGCACAGACAGCCACCAGATAAATACTATAGCTAAGCTGAGAGTCTGCATACATCCAAAACAAATGTGTGATGACAATTGACAATTACTCACGTTTACTACCGACTTGGGATCTTCAATAATTGATCTAGGAGGTGATTTTCGATCACTGAGCAGAGAATTTATCTCTTTGCTGTACTCTATGACATGCTCCCACCTGATTTTACACCGAAAATGCAACAGCTGTCAACAAGTGACCCAATGAAAGGACACATCCACTCAAGCCGTTATAGTGCTGATTAAAACTCTCTCAGGTCTCTAATAGAGAAATGAACTTCAAGCTTATGTGACATGGAACTCTTCTGTTGTAGTAGGGGAGAAAATAGATCCTCTGGACCTCTAACTTTTTTGATAAGGATAAATCCTCTGTTTTTCAGCATCAAAATTTTTCAAAATTGCATCACGAGCAATTGGATTGGGAAAAAATCCTGGAAGTTGGCAAGTATATACAAATGAACAAGAGGCCTAGATGTCAATGAAGTGGGTTGAGAACCATGAGGTCTCAGGATCGAATCCCAATCCTTGCTAGTGGGAGATAGCAGGTACCCCGCGAAATTAGTCTAGGTGCACACAAGCTGGTCCGGACACCGTGGTTATAGAAAAAATGCAAGGAAAGAAATTGTATTCTTTTCCTCTCTTTTTTAAGTGTGAAGTGAAACAGTCCAAAACAGAGCTTAGAGTTTACTAAAGCAAAGAGCCGTGAAGAAACATTTAGTCAATCACCTCTTAGGTGGTGTGACATGATTTACTTCTAGAAGATAAGACTTATCTCTGCATAGGTTCCTACCAGGAATCATTGAAAAGCAAGCGCAATATAGTCCCCAGCTTTACAACTTCTTATACTAACACATGCTCCACACTAAAAGTTCAGTTCACTCGAACGCAGGCAGCCATTAAGGAAAGCAACTATCGGATATTTGGTTTTAACTGGTTGCCTCACCCACGTTAATCACAGACGTCCTCTGTCCCATTTTATACAACATCATTACTATTCATAGAGCCAAACAACTGTTTATTTGACAATGATTCTTTCATTTTCTAAATATTTTTAGTTTTCAAAATTGTGACTTAAAGTATATTTTATGTAGTTCTCAGATAAATAAATCCAATTTTCAAAAGAAAAAGGAGATCAACTCCCAAACTTCAAAAAATTGACCCATCACATCATTCATATATGACCTAACTACCTAAGGAGTCCTGCAAATCCTATACAGAAGGTTTCAGCCACAGGCCCACCACTGCCAAAAACTTGCCTAAATATCTCATTCAGGGTAGGAGACAGAAGCAAGGTTAGTTCTCAGGTAACATGTGATGCAAAAGTACATGTTGAGGATCACACTTCCAAGCATCTGCCGAGTTTTGTGCCAAAAAGAGATAGAAGTCTAGAAAGCTCCGAGTTTACACGACGGGAGTGTGCTTTGGGATCTTACACTTAGAAGGAACTTTCATGATGGGGAGATCAGCAGAATTTCACAGTCTGCTTGAAACGATAAACAAACCTTACCAATAAGATCTAGAAAGGACTCTTTAAGGTAGAAGAAGGTGGATAATTCGCAGTAAAAACTACATCAAGCTGCTAGCCAGAGGGAAGTCGGGCATCTCTCATCAGTCAATTTGGTTCCTAGTGTGCCAATAAAGGTGTACCTTTTTGTTGGTTGGCAGTGAAGGAAGCAACTCTAACAGGTGAAAATCTAAGCGAAAGAAGGATTACATCAGTTAGCTAGTGCTTCGTGTCTATTCGAAGAAGACATGGCTCATTACAACTGCATTGTCAGGTAAATTCACGTGTGTAATAGGAGATTATGAGATGGTTTCAGTTACAATGAACCATATCATGCACTATGAAAAATGCTCCGTTTAGCTAGACTTTTAGAAGATGGACGAGAAGAACACAGGGGGTGGAATGTTGCTCCATTAGAACTTATGTGAATTGCATGGAAAAAGAAAAACAGGAGGGCTTAAAAGAGTTTGATTTCATACATATGCTTTTTTGGTGCACCCATGAGATTCCTATTCGTACAGAAGATTGGGTATCTTTGGTAGAGAATCAAATCCTTTTGCGGTTCTCTTTTTTTGGTATACCTCTTATATAAAGGAGCTTTTCCATTATAAATGAAATTCATTTTACTTGATAACAAATTATAAATTGCATAAACATTCAGAAAACACAAGTATCACGCAGTTAGTCTTCCTCAATCCTCTGTAACTAATTCCAAAGTTAAATTTTTTTGCTTTTTTATAAACTACATTTTAAATCCAGACACGTATCACAATATAGAGTGCATTTGGTATAGAGCTAAATTAAGTTACACAATTTTACCACTGTGCCTTGTAAGGAGGGTTATCCAACGACATAGCAGACAGAGAATGTTTGCGGCTCTGAAGAAGCGCGAAAGGAGTGACGGAACCGTAAGCTATTCTCCTCCATCTTGCGGCATCAACTTCCTCATCTCCGCTGTTACTCAGCTTCACCTCCACCACTCTACCGCCGCCACCCTCGCGGCCGTCTACGTCTGTCGCCGTGTCCAACTGAGGTTTCCCGAGAACTGAGACTTGGAGAGTGTTGCCACGCGCCCAGGAAATGGAGAGTCGATGAATCGGGGATTTGAGACCGTGATGGAGAGGATAGATGACCGCCGGGTGATTTTCCGGCTCCGACGAGACTGGGACCATTGCAAGGTCGTCGGACTCTGACGTCAGACCTGGCATTTCGCCGGATTGTCTGTCGCCCTAGTATGAATGTTTCACCAAGTGCTATTTTCTTGCGTATCTAGGGTTTTAGAAAGGGGTTTATGGCAAAGCGAGGGAATGAGAGTTCCTAATTGTTTTTTAAATCCAGATTTATAAGTACCAAATGAAACTCTCTCAAACTGAGCCAAAAAATGTTATGAATGGAACTGATATTTGTCAAGAGTAACAATAAGGGTGAAAATCATTTACCCCCAAACTTTGTTTTTAAAATAAACTCCCCAGCTTTAAACCATAGATATTCTTTTACGTGTCAATTAACTTTTTAATATGTCTGTCTATCTATATTTATACTATATTAAAAGCATGAATACCCTTAGCGAAATATCGTTCGTCTTTTTTGCCTTGTAAAAATATTATACACTGAACAAAATAGTCATTTGACTATTTTCCTAATATTTAAGAATATTCATTTAATTAATTACCTAATATTTAGGAATAGTCGGTTAATTAATTTTCTAATATTTAGAGCTTTAATTGTTCAATTAATTTCCATATTAGGAATTCAGGGACGTCCAATTCACACTAGGAAAATTTAAATCTTAGAGAATTAATTTAAGTTTTCAATTCCTTCCGCAGGAAAGATTAGTTCTTCTTCACCAACAAAGTTCGGTTCGATTTCAAATCCCTTCGGTTGGAAAGTTTCATTTTTTTCAATTTCTTCACGAGGAAGGTTTTTACTTTGAACTTTGTTTAGATTTATGAGTATTAAATTTTACACTTGGAAAGTTTTAACCAATATATACTTCTTTTATGTTTAGGAAGGGTTTTTTTAGTTAATAAAATTTTGACAAATTAATTTTTTACAAATATATTAGGTAAAAAATGACACTTTGAACTCCTTTTTGGTTTAAGAGTCTTATTTTTTAACATGATTTTCTTTGTCTGTTGAACTATGCACAATTTTATCTTATAAATTCTTTATGGTTTGAGTTTGTAAAAGACCGAGAAGATTCAATACCATGCTAATATGTTTCCTTTACTGTTACTATCATATTTTGATACATAAATTTTGAGTATTACTTACAAACCACAATAAAAGACTATCAATGTTTTAAAATAGTTTATATATACATATATTATATATGCTGACTAAAATAACATAACGTGCTTCATTTGGTTTGTTATTCAAGTGATAACTCACTTGTTTTATCATATTTGTTAATTTTCAACTTATGTTATCAGATATTCGTGATAAAAATAATTTTATGTTTTGTTTTCAGTATTAGATTATTGAAGAAAAAAATTCATAAGGCATTCCCACATAAGTCCTCATAAATCTTAACAAGGCATCTCATAACTTCCGTGGAATTTGATTTCTTCATTTATTGAGCTAGCCAAATGAAAAAAATATGCATCATTTAAAGATATTTTTTATTTTATAATTTTATATAACTCAAACACATTATCTAATATTATTTATGTGATTTTTTAAAGGAAATTATATTTTTATTGAAATGGATACACGCGCAAAGCGCGTACCCTCAGACTAGTTTATATTAAAAGTACGAAGGCCCTTAACGAAATATCATTCGCCTTTTTTACCCTATTAAAATAGAGTTCACATTGGATAAAATAGACATTTTATTATTTTTCTAATATTTAAGATCATTAACAACTATTAAGATCATTAATTATTTTCCTAATATATAAAACTTAATTTTTTCAATTCCTTTAATTATGGAACTCCAAATAATTTCAACTAAAAATAGGAAATTTTCGTACTAGGAAAGTTTCGTGGAGTATTAAATTTCTCCTTGCACTTTCAATTAAAACTAGAAAAGTTTTGGCTAGGAATATTAGATTCTCTTTATGTTTAGGAGGATATTTTCGGTTAAGAAAATTTTGATAGATTAATTCTTTATCAAAATAATAGGTAACATCGAGCACTTTGCAACCTTTTCGGTTTAGGAATATATATATATATATATATATATATATATATATACTATACAAAAATTTCTTATAATTTAATCCATAACAATTTTCGCATTGAACCCACAAATGCCTGTATTTTTGAGTTACCTCGAGATCATTAGAACTTTCTCTTATAGTTAAATCACTGCCCTTCGTGCGAGTTCGTCTACTGGAACCCTCATTTTCACTACTATTTCGACTTTCACCACCACAACTACTATTTCGACTTTCACCACCACAAATGGCCCTATAAATGTAACTGTCACCGTAATTCTCACTACCACTTATAATGGAAGTATCTATACAGAGTTGAGACTGAAGATAACTATCAATGCAACTATTAATGTGATTATTCCAACTATATTGAGTATCATACATGTAAGAATTATAGTAGGGATCTTCGCCCCTAAATCCATTATTCAGATAATTCGAGTTTCGATAACTATAAAAAGAACTTTCTAGTTCACTCAGAAAAGAATGATCGTTGTCAATCTCAAAAATCTGATTTTCAATATTAAAATAGATGGAATAACTGTCTCCATTCCTATCACTAACTAAAAAAGTGTCATCAGAGATGAAATTCCGAATGTCTTTAACGCCGAATAAATAATCAACATTACTGCAACTAGAATTGTCACGATTCCTCCAGCTATGAATGTTTTTCACTTTTCGATTTGGATCTTCATTGGTATTTTCAATAGGACCAAGACTGCCCATTGATTTATTTAGCCCACACCTGCGTTCGAACTCCTTCTTAAACAACATCGAATTAAACCATCATCTTTCTATAGAGTTTTCTTGCCCCCTATTTGCATGAAAAAACAATAGATGAATTGTCATTCGCTATAAAATTATTTATTTGAATATCTTATTTCTATCAGATTAAGCATAGAAATCCAATCACTAGGATTATTAACTAATAAGGATTGTGAGTATTGAAAAAAAGTTCTGAATATGGGGGAATACTTCACTGTATATTAATATGTTGGAACCCCCTTTATATTATTTTTAATAAAGGGCGGCTTCTCCTATGTCGTGTCAAATTCGCATCGAAAAAAAGAGATTTGTCCTCTCCTATAAAGAAATCAAAAAATAATTGTTTCGTAAAATCTTGTCTAATACTAATATCTAATCACTAACAATCTAAAATCTAATAAAAAAATAAGTAATAAATTAAGGTTCTATTTCAACACGGAACAAAGGGGACAATATACAGGATGGGTAGAAAGAGGTGTGATACTTGGCTTGATTCAGGGAAACTACAAACTACAGGATAGAAAAGAATATACCAATCCTAAGGATCCGTAGGATTAATTGTGGATCCAAGACAACAATAGAAAGATTTGAGTCTTAGATTTTGATTTAGTTTTCTAGATTTTGTATTTCAAATCTTGTATATCTAGGTAAGTATATACTTAGCCAAAATATATGCAATAGAATCTTTGTTGTATTCGGCTCAATCCTTCTAGTAAAAGATTGGGCCGAGTTTAATTGCAATTCAATTAAGAGAACGAAGGATAATTACTTGAGTTCTTTCTCCTTATCCTTCTTTATTTCCTGCTAATTTATCTGCTAATGTCTACTGTTTTTACTTATCCAAAACGTCCACTGCTGCAAAATTAAATACGATCTCTTTCCATACTTCACAAGCAGCAGCTAGTTCCGGGCTCCATTTGCAAGCCTCGCGAATAATTTCATTACCTTCCTGAGCAAGATCACGTCCTTCATTACGAGCTTGTATACATGCTTCTAGAGCTACTCGATTAGCTACGGCACCTGGCGCATTACCCCAAGGATGTCCTAAAGTTCCTCCACCGAACTGTAGTACGGAATCATCCCCAAAGATCTCGGTCAGAGCAGGCATATGCCATACGTGAATACCTCCTGAATCCACGGGTAGAACACCTGGTAAAGAGACCCAATCTTGAGTGAAATAAATACCGCGACTTCGATCTTGTTCAACAAAATCATCACGCAGTAAATCAACAAAGCCCAAAGTTATGTCTCTTTCACCTTCAAGTTTACCTACTACGGTACCAGAGTGAATATGATCTCCACCAGACATGCGTAACGCTTTTGCTAATACCCGGAAGTGGATACCATGATTCTTCTGTCTATCAATAACCTCTTTTGAAAGGAGTCAATAAAAAGTCAAAATATGAACTAACTTAAACTAATTTAAAACTTAAATCGAATTTTCTATTCTTACTTATTCTGAGTCTTTGCTAAATACTTCAACTATTGAAATCAAGAAGTTACAATTGGTCAAATGATATGAAAGGGATTAATTACTAGTCTCTTTTTCTCTTTTGAAATAGGCCTATTTTTCTCCAAGTTTGACCAGTGAATCGAACGGGGATTCAAGTTTTTCATTTCATGAAGTAAAAATGCGGTTCTTATCTTTAAATCTAAGCAAAAAATGATATTTTCAATGAGTATGGTGGAAATTCATTGAAAACATATAGATGAGTCAATATACAAATTTTGAGAAAGATTGGAGGTGATTTGGATTGATTTGGTATCAATAGACCGTTACTGTAACGGTATTTCAATTTTCCTCCATTTTAATTTTCTGTTATAATTTGAATTTGGCGATTTGCATAAATGATCGTTTTATAAAATAACCATTTTGAGTTGCAACCTTACAGAGTTGTAACTCTTCATTATTACCCAACGTTTGGCTATAAATACATGAACTCTCCCTCAGATTTACCTTACAGATTTTTCTTACGAAAATTCTTATCTCTCATTCATCGTTCTGCATTGTTTTAACAGAAAAGAAAGCAGTAAGTTGTGCACTATGTCAAGCAAATATGGTTAAAACAAATGATGATATTGATGACGTGTGCTCTATGTTGTCTGAATGATACTTAGTGGGAAATCCTAAGGAATGGTGGATTGATTCTGGTGCCACCCACCATGTTTGTGCTGTTAGAGAAGCATTTGCTTCATATGCTCCCGCTAGACCCGACAAGACCATTTTTGTGGGAAATTCTGCAATGGCCAAAATTGAAGGTTATGGAAAGATATTCCTGAAGATGACCTCTAGCAAGGTGGTGACTCTGAACAACGTTTATCATGTTCCTGAAATACGGAAGAACTTAGTTTCAATTTCACTTCTCGTTAAGAACGGGTTTAAGTGTATTTTTGTTTTAGGCAAAGTTGTAATAAGCAAGAACGAGATGTACTTAGGATAAGGTTACCTTACTGAGGGCCTTTTCAAGCTGAATGTAATGGTTGTTGACAATAATAAAATTTTAACTTCTTCTTACTTACTTGAGTCAAATAATTTATGGCATATACATTTGGTACATTTCAATTATAAAACCTTGCGAAAAATGATTGATTTGGAAGTATTGACTAAGTTTGAATGCGACAAATCAAAATGTCAAATATTTGTGCACTCTAAGTATGTTAAACATCCTTATAAGTCAGTTGAAAGGAATTCAAATACTTTAGATTTAATTCACACGAATATTTGCGACATGAAGTCAATACCATCTCGCGGTGGAAAGAAGTATTTCATAACTTTTATTGACGACAATACTCGATATTGCTATATTTACTTGCTTAATAGTAAAGATGAAGCAATAGATGCATTCAAGCAATACAAAGTTGAAAATCAAAACGATAAAAAGTGATAGGGGTGGTGAATAAGAATCTCCTTTTGAAGAGATATGTTTAGAATATGGACTTATTCATCAAACAACGACCCCTTACCGCCCCAATTTCAATGGGATTGCGGAAAGAAAGAATTGATCATTAAAGGAAATAATGAACGCTTTGTTGATAAGTTCTGATTTGCTACAGAACTTGTAAGGGGAAGCCATTCTTACGGCTAACCGGATATTAAACCAATGTGATAATCCGATAGGTCATCTAGAGTTTTAAAACTTAATTCTGTGTTTTGAAGCCTCCAATAGTGTAACGACCCGGCCGGTTGTTTCACGAATTATAGCCTCGTTTCCCCCATTTCTGCTTCCTATGTGTTCCTCAGTTGTATCTTGTTAGTTGGTTCGGGTTCGGAGTGGTTTTGGAGTGAATTGAGACACTTAGTCTCTTTTGAGAAGGCTTAAGTTGGAAAAGTCAACCGGATGTTGATTTATATGTGAACGATCTCGGGTGTGGAGTCTGAAGGTTCGATTAGCTCCGTTAGGTAATTTTAGACTTGGGAGCGCGTCTAAAATGTGATTTTGAGGCCATGGTAGAATTTGTCTTGAACTGGCGAAATTGGAAATTTGGCGATTCACGGTCGGCAGTGGAAATGTTGATATCGGGGTCGGAATGGAATTTTGGAAGTTAGAGTAGGTCCGTAGTGTCATTTGTGATGTGTGTGCAAAATTTTAGGACATTCGGAGGTGATTTGGTAGGTTTCGGCATCGTTTGCGAAATTCGGAAGTTTAGAAGTTCTTAGGCTTGAATTCGAGGGTGATTTGGTGTTTTGATGTTGTTTTGAGTGTTTCGAAGGTTCGACTAAGTTTGAATGTTGATATGTGACTTGTTGGTATGTTTGGTAGAGTTCCCGAGGGCCTCGGGTTGATTTTGCGTGATTCTCAGCTGTCATAACCGCACCTGCGGAGTGGGGACCGCAGGTTCGGGCCCGCAGAAGCGGAAGAGCAGCCGCAGAAGCGGCCATAGTTGAGAAGGGCAGGAGCCGCAGGTGCGCATATCGGACCGCACCTATGAGATCGCAGATGCGGGAATTTGACCGCAGAAGCGGGTTCTGAGCTTTAAGTGAAAGCCGCACCTGCGATGGATTTTCCGCAGGTGCGGCGTCGCAGAAGCAACATTAGGACCGCAGATGTGGAAAGTGCTGGGCAGAATGTATAAAAGGGGGACTTCGCGAAATTTGAGTTATTTTTCACCATTCTTGTTCGGACTTGGAGCTTTTTGGAGGGTTTTGAAGAGGGAATCAAGGGGGTTTACATTGTCGTAAGTTACTTGAGCTTAATACTTGTGATTATGGTAATTTTCATTTGTTTGAGCATGAAATTGGTAGAAGTTAGGGATGAAATTGAGGGGTTAGAGCTTGGAAATTGGAGAGTATAATTTGAGGATTTGAGGGACCATTTTATGTCGGATTATTGATTAATTTGGTATGTATAGACTTGTGAGTGAAAGGAGTTTCTAGTTGTGTGATTTTTGTTGGATTCCGAGACGTTGGCTCGGGGCCCGGGTTTGGGTGAATTTCGGGATTTTGGTTTAAATTGATAATTTTTCGTATGGAATTTGGTTCATTGGCCTATATTGATTGCATTGTATTGCTTTTGGTCAGACTCGGGACGTTCAGAGGGCAATTCTAGAGGCAAGGGCGTCGTGGAGTAGGGATTTGACCGGTTTGAGGTAAGTAATGATTGTAAATCTTGTCCTAAGGGTATGAAACCCCGAATTTCACATTTTTTCACTACTTTGAGGTGACGCACATGTTAGGCGATGGGCGTGTGGGCGTGCACCATTAGGGATTGTGACTTGGTCCGTCCCGTAGAACTATTAAGTTGCGTATTTAACTGAAACTATATAATACTTGTGTGTTTTAGAAAGAATTTCTATAAATTGGGTTGAATGCCATATTTGGGCCTTGTGCCAAAGCTGTTTGGACCCTTAGGGGCCTTATCTTATTATCCTCGTACTGTTTTGATTTAAGGATCTATACTCAGTCATGCTGTGTTTACTGATATCATAACTCAGTCTTTACTACTCCGTGCATAAAATGATATTTTGGGCTGAGCACCCTGTTTTTACTGATAACCCGAGTGGCTTGAGAGGTTTATGACTAAGTGAGGCTGTCACGATCCTAACCCCGAACCCGGCGCCTCTCGTGAAGACAAGGCCAGCCAGTTCAACCCAACTCATCTTTTAAAACAGTTAAACAACACATAATAGTTTAAACATAATTTACTAACACTGAATAGCGGAAATAACGATAAAAATGCGGAAAATCCAACCCGACACAGCCCTAACCGGGGTGTCACAAGTCACGAGCATCTATGAATCCATAATACAGTCTGCTAAGTCATAAACTACTATATTTGTTTGAAAAGAACAGGAAAGATAGAGAAATAGAGACACGGGGCTGCGGACGTCAACAACTACCTCATAATCTCCGAAGAAGCCCGCTTGAAACTAGAGGAAATCAACACTCCGGAGCGGAACCTGATACGCCTAAATCTGCACATAGGGTGCAGGGAGTAAAGTGAGTACTCCAACTCAGTGAGTAATAAATGTAAATAATGACTGAAAGCAAGAAATCAGGCAAGGCACTAAGCATTCTATGATAAAGCAGTAAAAATCATTTAAAAGCAGTAAAACCGGTGGAAATCCAGTAAAATCCTCTTTCGACAAGTAAACAGGTAAATGACAGATAATTTAAGGTACGGTAAATAAATAAAAGCTCTCCCCTCGGGCACAGTATCACCACATCTGCCCCTCGGGCAACAACTCAAAACAATAACAGCCCCTCGGGCTCAATCTCACATCCCACTGGGTACCCGCGCTCACTGGGGGTGTGCAGACTTCAGGAGGGGCCCCTTACGGCCCAAGCGCAATAACAAACCATCTCGTGGCATCACAACAGGGCCCTCGGCCTCATATCAATCAAGCCACCTCGTGGCGTACATATCTCAGGCCCTCGGCCTCAAATCAATATCAATGTCTCCTCACAACGTAGGCCCTCAGCCTTACAAAATACTCATAAGCCCCTTGGGCAATAATAAAACAGTGTGTCTTAGCTCAAAACATCATTTAAGTCTCTAAACATGAGTAAAACCGGCTGAGTAGTAAAACAGTGGAAAAATACATGACTGAGTTCAGTAAATACTTCAAACAGTGAGGAAAATATCAAGAAATGCCCGAAGGGTTCAAATAATTGGCACGAAGCCCAAATAAGACGTTTAGCCCAAATCATAGTGATAACAAATATGTTTTCGGTCAAATACGCGGTAAAATCATCAACCGGGACGGACCAAGTCACAATCCCCAACAGTGTACGACCCCACGCTCGTCAATAGGCGTGTGTCCCACCTCAACATAGCACTAAGATGTGCAAATCCGGGGTTTCAAACCCTCAGAACATCATTTACAAGCATTACTCACCTCGAACCGGCTAAATCCCTAGCTCGCGACGCCTTTGCCTCTCGAATCGGCCTCCACGCGCGTCGAATCTAACCAAAATCAGAACGAATACGTCACAATAGGCTAAGGGAACAAAACCCAAGCGAAAACAATTGAAAAATCTCAAAAACCCCGAAATTAGCAAAACCCGAGCCCCGGGCCCACTTCTCGAAACTCAGAAATTTTTACATCAACGGGTTCCTTATCCTTCCACGAGTTCATACATATGAAAAATTATCAAATCCGACCTCAAATGGCCCTTCAAGTCCCAATTTAAAATCTCAAAATCCCAAGCCCTAGTTCTTCCATTTTAGCTAGATTTCCACGAATTTCTAGGTTAATTACACAATAAAATCACGTTTTTGGTTCATAGAACTTACCTCCAATCACTTCTCCTTGAATTCCTCTTCAATTTCCCTCAAAGAGCTCTCAGAATACTCAGCTATGGTGGAAAAATGGCTAAGCCTCGCGGATGAAATGTTTAAAAACTCACTGCCCAGGTCTAATTTCCTTCTATGCGATCGCGGGAAAATCTTCGCGATCGCGAAGCACAAAAACTCAGCTCCCAAAATTAACCCTATGCGAACGCAATGAAACACATGCGATCGCAATGCTCCGCAATATAACTCTACGCGATCATGGACACTCCTCCGCGTTCTCAATGAACAAAAATCCAGGACCCCCAGGTCCAATTTACTCTATGCGAACGCAGCACTCCCTACGCGTTCGCGAAGGCCAACCTCCCCAAACTATGCGATCGCTTGCCGAACTCCGAGAACGCATAGCACAAATGGACAGCCTTCTCAAAACCTCCTATGCGATCGCAGGACCCCATATGCAATCGCAAAGAACAAAGTTCTGCAACACTGGACCTGCAACTTTCTGCTATCCTTTAAGGCACGAAATGGTCCGATTGACCATCCGAAACTCACCCGAGGCCCTCGGGACCTCAAGCAAACCTACCAACATAACCCATAACATCATTCAAACTTGTTCCAATCATCAAAACACCTCAAACAACATCAAATTACTCAAAACTCATCGAATTCAAGCCTAAATTTCCAAAAACTTCCGAAATACACTTTCGATCAAAAACCCGACCAAACGACGTCCGAATGACCTGAAATTTTGCACACACATCCCAAATGACATAACGAAGCTACAGAAACTTTTGGAATTCCTTTCCGACCCTCGGATCAAAATCTCACCTACTAACCGGAAATCGCCAAAATATTAACTTCGCCAATTCAAGCCTAATTCTACAACGGACCTCCAAAACCAATTCCGATCACACTCCTAAGTCACAAATCACCCCCCAAAGCTAACCGAACCATCGGAACTCACATCCGATCCCTCCTACTCATAAGTCAACATCCGGTTGACTTTTCCAACTTAAACCTTCTTAAAAGAGACTAAGTATCTCATTTCTTACTAAATCCACTCCGAAAGCAAACTAAACAGCTCGATCACATACAACACGGATAACGAAGCATAAAGAAGCAGAAATGGGGAAAACGGACCGATAACTCATGGGACGACTGGCCGGGTCGTCACAGAGGCCAAGGGCCTATTTTTGTGATAATATTAAGAGTATAGCACGTGAGTTGTCCGTGCAGCACATGAGTTGTCCGCGCTTGGGCTGTAGAAGCCCCTCCGGAATCTGCACACCCCAGTGAGCGCGGGTACCTTAAGTGAGTGATATGAGATATGCCCGAGGGGCTAGTTCTGAGTGATGTTATGCCCGAAGGGCTGTTTATGATGTTCATCACTTTTGCTCTCATTGTATTGTGTCTCTGTTGAAACTGTTGAAAAATATCTTCAAATGATTTTTACCGGAAACTGGACTTAAAACGAGATGATTTGACTCACATACTGATTGAAAGCATGTTGTACTTACTGAGATTTCATGATGTGGCTTTTATGTGTTTCCTACTGCTCAGTTTTTATTTACCTTTTATTACTTACTGATTTGGCGTACTCACATTACTCCCTACATCTTGTGTGCAGATCCAGGGGTTGCTATACGTGCTAGCGAGCGATGATTATCATCCGTCGCGGATTTGTGGAGTTGGCAAGGTAGCTGCATGGCGATCGCAGACTTGCTCTTCTCCCTCCTATCTTCCTTTAGATATCATTAGTTGTTTTCCTGACTGTATTAGTCTTAGTTTTATCATATAGTCCTTGGTGATCATGACTTGTGACACCCCGATGTCGGGCTTTTTATTCTGCACTTTGTTATTCAGATTTATCTTATGAAGTTTTATTAGTTAAATAGCTTAAAACAATCTTTATTTGGAAATATCGGGTTGTTTTGATAAATGAGTCGGCTTGCCTAGTTCCACGTTAGGCGCCATCACGGCATGGTAGATTTGGGTCGTGACAAATAACTTCTTTAAGACTTTATCGATTTACGTGCATAGTTCGGGTATATTTTTGGAAGGCTTTTATGTTAATAATTGATAAAATATGTAATTTTGCCTTAAAAATCTATTTGGGTTGACTTCAGTCAACATTTTGAGAAAAAGGACCCAGATCCATATTTTGACGGTCTCGGTGGATCCGTATCGTGATTTGGGACCTGGGCGTATACTCGAGATCGAATTCGGAGGTCCCTAGCTTGAAAGATCGCTTTTTGTCGAAAATTTGAAGTTTAAAGGTTTAATGAATTTAAAGATTTGACCAAGGTTTGACTTTGTTGATACCAGGTCCATATCTTGGTTCTGGAACTCGGTGTAGGTCCATTACTATATTTATGACTTGTCTGCAAAATTTGGTGAGAAACGGAGTTGGTTTGACGTGATTTGGATGTCCGGTTGTTAAAATAGAAGTTCTAATGTTTCATTTGATTTGGTGTCTGATTCATAGTTCTAGGCATTATTTTGGCGTTTTGATCGCGTGAGCGAGTTTGTATGATATTTTTGGACTTGTGTGCATGTTTGGTTTGGAGCCCCAAGGGCTCGGGTGAGTTTCAGATAGGCTATGGAAGGTTTTTGGACTTAGGATCATAGTTGGTGTTCTACTGTTTCTGGTGTAGGCCTTAGACCTCACAATTGCGAGGTCTGGCTTCACATTGCAGACTTCCTCAGGTTCGCATTTGCTAAAAATAGCTGGACACCAAAGGTTCGCAATTGCAAACAATTTCTTCGCAATTGCGAATTAGGCTGGGCGAAGCAGTGTTCGCATTTGCGATCAAAATGATCACAATTGCGAGGAGTTCAAGTTCGCAAATGCGAACAAATCATCACAATCGTGATGGCAGCATAGGTGTGAGACCTTCGCATTTTCGAAGGGTTTTTCGCACGCAATTGCGACACCTTCGCCTGGACTTAAGTCGAGTTAGACGGGATTTTTCTCATTCTTTCAAATTTTCAAACCTAGAAACCCGAGAGGCATTTTTTTCAAGAGCTCTTCTTCTCCAATTCATTGGCAAGTGATTCTAACCTACTTTCTTTCAATTTCCCATTTCATTTCATAAGATTTCAACCTAAAATGTTGGATTTTCGTGGTAGAAATTGGGTATTTGGGTAGAATTAGGGATTCTTGTGAAATTTGAATTTAGACCTCAAATTGAGGTCGGATTTCGAAAAAAAATTACATAACCTGGCTCGGGGGTGAATGGGTAATTAGGTTTTGGTTCGAATTTCGGGTTTGACCAAGCGGGCCCGGGAGTTGACTTTTGTTGACTTTTTCAATAATGATCTAAATTGAACCTTTTTCATTCGTGGGTAGTTCCTAAGGATTAATTTGAATCGTTTGATTGATAATTTGCTAGATTTTGTTGGCTCGGAGGCTTGTTCGAAAGGCAAAGTCATGGTTGAGCTTTGAGTTGATTTTTGGAGCGAGGTAAGTGTTGAGTTTAACTTTGATTTGAGGGAACTAGGAACCCTCGGACTATGTGCTATGTGAAATTCATGTGTTGTGGCGTATATGCGAGGTGACGAGTGCTTATACGCCGGCGGATTACTTGTTTCCCTGATTTTCCGCTTTTCCTTAATTGTTTCCTTCCATGCCTTAACTATGGTGTGCTTTAAATGCCTTCCATGATTTATTTGTTATTTGTTAATCATGTTCCTCGTGTTAAAAATGTTAGACCTTCCCATACTTTCATGATTCGATGCTATTTGCCTTAATTGACTTAGTTGCACCTTTAATTGTCATTTACTAGACTTGTCTTGTCGTGTAATATTACATATGTGAAGTCCCAAGTTGGTACAAGGTTTATTTTCTGATTCTGCTTCATATTCATCAATTGTAGAGATTCTTGTGATTTGACTTATTGGTTGTTTGTGCTCGTTGAATATTTGGTACTGATATGGTGGGATCGAGTTGCACGCTGCAACATGTGGAATAAGGTGAATTGATACGATGAAATAAGGGTGAATTACGATACTATTTTTGTTATATGATGGGATCGGGTTACGCGCCGCAACATATATTTATTTATGATTGTTGATATTGTTACGGTGGAATAAGGGAGGATTGTGTTGTACGCTGGGATCGAATTGCGCGCCGCAACAATCTAGGTGTTTCTATTTCCTTGAGCTGTGTTGGTTTTCGGTATTTTCCATATGAAACTCTAAGGATTGGTAATTCTGATCGATACTATTTTTTCTTCGAGGATTTAGCTATTATCTTCAGTTAGCTGCTTTATTTCGTTCTGTATTTTCCTTACCTATTTTTATTTGATACTGCGTACAGGTTATAGTGTATGCGACCTGCCTTAGCCTCGTCACTACTTTGTCGAGGTTAGGCTCGGCACTTACAGAGTACATGGGGTCGGTTATACTCATACTACGCTCTGCACTTCTTGTGTAAATTTTGGAGTCGGTCCCACCGTCAGTTATTAGCATGCTCGGGTTGGCTAGCTTGAGGAGACTTGGGGTACAACTGCTCAGCATCCGCAGCTCCTAGAGTCCCCTTCCCTTTTTTTCAGACCCTTATTTGTCTATTCTAGTACCTCGTGCACTTGTGCATCGGGTCCAGGGTTGTATCAGATATTTTAGTTGTTATGGCTTCCGAAATTTTTCACTTTAGATTATTACAGTTATTTCATTTCTTTCTTATCATTTACTTTGAACTGTTGAAAATGGATAAATTGTTCGAACATTGGCTTGCCTAGCAAGTGAAATATTAGGCGCCATCACGACCCCAACGATGGGAATTCCAGGTCTTGATAGTTGGTATCAGAGCACTAGGTTACACAGATATCACGAGTCACGAGAAATCTTAGTAGAGTCTGGAGGATCGGTACGGAGACATCTGTACTTATCTTCCAGAGGCTATGGAGTTTTGGAACAATTTCACTTCTACTCTTCTCTGTCGTGCAATTTTATTCTATCATTGATGATTGGACTCTTCTATTCTTGTTCTCTCGCAGATGGTGAGAACACGTACTGCATCCTTAGCTGGAAAGCAGCCGGAGCCCCCAGTGGCAGCTCCTACGAGGGGTAGGGGTCGAGGCCGAGGTCGCACCATAGGCTCAGGCAGAGCTAAGCCTAGAGCTCGAGCACCAGCACCAGCAGTGGAGCCTTAGGTAGATTTTGATGAGGAGGTTCCAGCTCAGACTGTACTTGTTGGACCAGCTCAGGTCCCAGAGGGGTTCATCGCCACCCCAGTGCTTCAGGACGCTCTAGTCCGTTTGGTGGGCCTTACGGAGAGTGTGGCCCAGGCCGGTACACACTACAAAAAAAAAATGAGCTTAAGCGGCAATACAAAATGGCTTTAGCGGCAATAACAATAGCCGCTATATCTTTTACCGGCCATTAGTGTTTTGCCGTTGAAGCCGGGATCGACAAAGCCTTTAGCGGCTATTTCACAAAAGGTGGTAAAAGGTATGGTTTATTGCCACTGAAGATTATTATCATTATCAGTAATATTTTGCGGCAATTATAATGGCTACTAAATCCAATCCACAACGGCTAATTATACTCCTTTAGCATCCATTTTTACAGCCGCTAAATTCAAAATAATTGCCACTAAAAGTTTGCATCCTTAACAACCATTGTTTGCGGTATTTATAATGGCTACTAAATCCAATCCATAACGGTTAATTATACTCCTTTAGCATCCATTTTTATAGCCGCTAAATTCAAAATAATTGCCGTTAAAAGTTTGCATCTTTAACGTTAATATTAGGTCAAAACACACAGAACTCACAATGCCCATACTCTTCTACTGCCATAATACCATGGTAAGGTTAAACTAAATCCTTCATAAGCTCGAGCAACACAAACCACCTAGTACTTCAAATCATCTGCATATCTCACATTCATCCTCATAACAGTCAAGACAACTCTCATACATGCTCCAAACTCATACTGCAGCGCATATAATTCACTGGTAAAAGAGGACTTTCAACAAACAACATAGGGGTCACACAACTTCAGAACACTCCGTAGGAGATACCCCACCTGCTCCACCTCAGACTAACTTCTCTTTATCCCCTTCCACCGCCATAAACATCATGCAATCACCAAATCTTCCCGAGTCTGAGCTCAATTCGCAACAAAAATTCCACCTCACTCCCTAACTAACAACATGAAAAGATCATTCAATACACCCTAACTCGGGCTATACATCAAATCACGATGGAAATCAAGCACCAAATAGTTCTTTCTACCCTCAAGCAGACCCTTCTCATCACATTCAAATCATGTGAACACATCTCGAAGTCACATCATACTCATCACATAGCCATCCAATCATCACTTCCACTAATAGGGACACTACTGAACATATAAATCCAGAAGCACGTACTCACAGAATCAACACCTCAGTGTTCAAGCTACAAGCAAATCCCGGCCTCAAGTCCTCCAGACTGGCCCAACATCGACACACAGAAATCACATCTCTCCCTTCGATCAGGGAATCACAAGCCGTAGATGCATAGCTGATACCGAGCGCTCATGCGCGCACACGAATGCGTGGAAGGAATTCAAGGCGTTAAGCTTCAAGCTGAATCAATGTCGCACGATAGGAATTCAAGAATGTGAAGTTTATTACCTAAAGGTTCTGCAACCTCTCGAAGATAAGTACAGACGTCTCCGTACCGATTTGCGAGACTCTACTAAACCCGCTCATGACTCATGAGACCTATGTAACCTAGGCTGTGATACCAACTTGTCACGACCCAAAACCCGACTCGTCGTGATGGCGCCTATCGTGAAACTAGGCAGCCTCAACTCAACAATCAACCCGATAATAATAAGTTTGAAAACATTTACGGAAGCTTTTAACAGTTAAAGAACTATTTGAAACATAAGAAATTCCAAGAATAAATACAATCCAGCCCAAAACCGGGGTGTCACTGAGTGCATGAGCGTCTAAGGAAGAATACATAGTCTCATATAATGTCTAAGGGAACAACTAAAATACAACTGGTAAGTAAGGTGGAGAGCCAAGGCCTGCGAAAGCCGTGTAGGTACCTCAATAATCTTCTAAGTCAGAAGCCTCGATCAAACATCCACCACTGGATCCAATGTGCCTGAATCTGCACACGAGGTGCAAGGGGGTAACGTGAGAACACCAACTCAGTAAGTAACAAGTCCAACCTTTGGATTGATAGGTAGTGACGAACTCAACCTCCTCAAGGGTAATAAAAATATTGCACAGAAACGTAGGCATGCTTTCAGTTAAATAAACAGCTCGAACAGTAAAACAGAGCTGGTATGAACAAGGTAAAGGAGTGTAACTCTGCTACATCTACATGTCAATGCACATGCTGTATGAAATGCACCATGCTGAGTGCCTCATGCGCCCACAACCTCCAATCCTCGTCCACTCAGCACTGTATATGGCTCATACAACCCAAGAAGGATCCATCCCGAAATATATATATCGCTGATAGCAATTACTCAGTACTGAGGAGGGCTATTCCAGCCTACGGAGAAGATCCATCTCCAGATAATATCAATAACAAACTCATAACCACTTGGTACTGTATATGGCTCACAAGGCCCAGGGAAGATCCATCGCGGAATATTAACTCAGCACTGACAACAGTCATCCAGTACCGAGGAAGGCCATTCCAGCCTATGGAGAAGATCCATCTCCAAATATAAATACTTCGGACAAGATCCATGTCTAAGGAAGATCCATCCCTCAACATCATCAACTACACTCACTGGGGGTGTAAAGACTCCGGAGGGGCTTCTCTCTTTAGCCCAAGCGCTATAACAAAGCCAACGAAGGCATGTTCAATATCTCGCTGCAGCGTGCAGCCCGATCCCATACTGACACTCAATATCAGGCTCTCGGCCTCACTCAGTCATAACTCTCTAGTCTCACACACACGGGCTCAAAATGTCATGATACTAGCCCGAACAATGATATGATGTGTCAAATAACAATAATCGAGACTGAGGCATGATATAATATGCATGAACAGGACTGGGTACAGAATATCAATGAAGCAAATGATATGACAGCAAGAAACGACCTCTCGGGTCTCAACGGTATTGGCGTGAAGCCTTAACATGATAATTAGCATGATTTGCAACTCATTAACTTAATCACATAATTACAACACAGATATCAGCAAGAAAGAGTCACTAAGCGGTGCCATGGAATGATCCAGGCCGCAATTCTCTTGGTGTACGCCCACAAGCCCGTCACTTGGCATTTGCGTCACCTCAATAGTAATCATAGAACACATAGTTCGTGGTTTCGAACCCTCAGAACCAAGTTTGGAAGCATTACTTACCTCAAACTAAGCCAAACTCTAGCTCGCGACGCCCTTGCCTCTCTATTCGGCCTCCAAAAGCCCCAAATCTCCATGAAATCCCCTTGAATCCCTCTTCAATTTGCTCTCACAAGCTCCAACCCATATGAGAAAGTGATGAAATAACCCAAAAATTCGCGAAGGCCTTTATTTATATGCTCTGCCCCAGCGATATCGCACATGCGGTCATATTTCTCGCACCTGCGGTCCCAGGTGCGCTCCTGCGGAAATCACTTATCCGCCCAAAATTGCACCTGCGCTCAAATGCCCGCACCTGCGCCATCGCAGGTGCGCCCAACTCTCCGCGTCTGCGGCTCAAGTCCTTCACAGCCTTGGCCGCATCTGCGACCCTTTTTATGCTTCTACGGTCCCGCACCTGCGGTCCCCAATCCGCAGGTGCGGTTATGACAAGAACTCAGCAGCTGAAACCGCTCAAACTCAACTCCAATTTTTCCAACAACCTTCCGAAATCATCCCGAGACCCCCGGGACCTCAACTAAAAGTACGAAAAATTCACATACCACTATTCAAACTTGGACCAACCCTCGGAACACTCAAAACAATGCCGGAACACCAAATCGCCCTCGGATTCAAGCCTAAGGATTCCAAAACTTCCAAATTCCGCAATTGATCGAAAAGTCTATCAAACCTCGTCCGAATGACCTGAAATTTTGCACACACGTCACAAATGACACAACGGACCTACTATAACTTCCAGAATTCCATTCCGACCCCGATATCAAAATTTCCACTACCAACCGAAAAGCGCCGAAATTCCAATTTCGCTAATTCAAGCCTAATTCTACCACGGACCTCCAAATTACATCCTGAACACTCTCCTAAGTCCCAAATAACCTCACGAAGCTATCTGAATCATAAAAACCAAATTTCGAGATCGTTTACTCACACGTCAACTTCCGGTTGACTTTTTTCCCAACTAAATGGCCCACTTAAGAGACTGAGTGTCTCATTCCTCCACAAAACCACTCCGAACTCGAACCAACCAACCCAATACCACATAATACAGTTGAACAAGACATAAAGAAGCAGAAATAGGGAAAACAGAGCGATAACTCATGAAACGACCGGTCGGGTCGTTACATGCGCAAATAGCAATTTTATCAGTAGCATTGATGGCTCACTTAGATACAATACAAAATCAATAGGAACCAATAAACACACAAGTGATTATAGAAAATGCTTCACGTGTTTAGAATTTTTCCTACTTACTAAAACCAAACAATTCATGGAGGGTTAATAGGCCAAGGGACAAAGAAAAAGGGAGTTGTGCTCCCTCATTTTTTTGTATGCAATATTGATATAGAAAGTACAGATTATGAACTCATCATACATCCAAGAGAAAAGTGTTACCCGATTCATCATCCAAGAAAAAATTATCTATTCTATCTCAACTAATTTTAACTCTAAATATACATTGCGGTGATTGATTGATAATTGCGCGAGCGACAAATTCCGTAGTTCATTAAATAATAGAGGAACAGAGGAGGAATCAATTCATTCAATTGACTATCAATCTAACAGTAGCAAAACAAACGATTTAACAAACACAAAATAAAATATACTTTCACAAATCCCAAAACGCTATAGTCGGATATCAACAATCACAAATTGGTACCTGGCAAGCAGAATTTTTGCTGATAAAGACAAGAAACTGAATGAGAATAATGATTTCTGCAGAAATCTTGAAACTTACACGAAAAGAGAGATTGAAGGCAGATGAGAGGAAGAAGATTGATAGGGATGATTGAGCATAATCGAGCAGATTTGGGGAAGATCAGATATGTATTGAAGAAAACATGCAAACAGACAAATTAAGCTAAGGGTATTATCTTTTCTTCTTTAAGTTGTCCAAGTCTATATTGTTGTAATATTTTCTTCTTTGAATTTATTACAAGAAAAATAACATATAACTTGAATCCATTTCCATGAAGGGAACAAATTTTAGAAAAAAGTTCAGAACTATATCAACCTATTTGCCATAATACTGGAAGTAGTGAATCAATATGGCATTACAACAAGACAAGAAATTCAAAAGCATGACTAATTCAACTCAAAATTTATCGTCATATGCCCATAAATTCCAAAGAGTAGATACTGCCTTCCAATTATAACCCATTTACCTATGTAATTTGTGTACTGATATTGATTTATTAGCAGTCATGACGAATTCTTCTTACCGTATACTCCTATACATTCATGCTCCGTATATCAGAGCTCTCATTTTTAGCTAATATGGGGAAGATTTCACAAAATTTTGCAGATTCGGGGAAGACAGATGAGAGGGAAAAGATTGACAGCATATTTCACAAAATTTACATGGGAAAGAAGAGAGAGTTACCTGGGATTTGGGAAGAAGATCGTCGGAGCTGTGGAAGGTCGGAGACTGTCGCGGGCTGCATCGATTTTGTTAACCAGAGACTGTTAACCGAAGCAATTTCGTGGGCCGGAGACTGTCGAAAGGGAATAGGTTTTGTCATATTTTTTGTCTTTTTGGACGAAGTCATATTGGTTTCTAATTGGGGAGAACACTTAATTCTTGTCCAAAAATATTGGGGGGAAGATTTTATTTTATTTTGTACGGAGGGAAAGTTAATATAATAAAAATTGATTTCAGCTAATGCTTTTTAGTGCCAATTTTTGTATTGTCATTAAAGAATATCTTTTACCGGCCAATGGTCATATGCCACTAATATTTCAGCTAAAAGACTACATTAGCGACAATTGCCTTATTGTCGCTAAATAATTGCCGCCAAATGCCTTTTTGTAGTAGTGGCATTTCTTATGGCACCAGCAATCTCTCAGGCTAGGGGATTCTGAGGCTTTATTGAGATTGGACAAGTTTACTAAGCTCTTTCTAGTTCACTTCAGTGGTGCACCTTCTGAGGACCCACATGATTATCTTGACCGTTGCCATGAGGTGTTGCGGAACATGTCAGATGACGGGGTTCTGCCAAGAGGTGGTGGAGAGACTATATGTTGACCAGACTAGCTGGGTCGCCTGCTCTTACTTGGGACCAGTTCTCTTAGCTATTTCTAGAGAAGTTCGTTCCTATCACACTAAGGGAGGACTACCGCAGACAGTTTGAGCGTCTCCAGCAGGGCAGTATGTCAGTCACTCAATATGAGAACTGGTTTGTAGATCTAGCTCGTCATGCTCTTCTTCTGCTTACTACTGAGAGAGAGCGGGTGAGGAGGTTTATTGATGGACTC
Organism: Nicotiana attenuata; assembly: GCF_001879085.1. NCBI lineage: Eukaryota > Viridiplantae > Streptophyta > Magnoliopsida > Solanales > Solanaceae > Nicotiana > Nicotiana attenuata. Next base: position 414,551 of record NW_017670664.1, on the reverse strand, counting down.
ACTCACCCTATCAGGCTATAGATGGCCAAGAAGACCGGGGGTGAGATTTCTTTTCAGTCGTCTACTAATGTCGCCAGGTGGATCGAGGTAGTTCTTGCACAGGAGAGAGGGAAGGGGTATGATAAGAGGCCTCGCCATTCCGATGGTTTTAGTGGTAACTCATCTGGAGGCAGGGGTACTTTCGGTAAGGTCCATCCTCCCAGGCCATTCCAGTCGGCGCTTCAGGCATCCCATAGTGCTTTAGGGAGTCGTGGTCCTTATGTGCCTTATTTTGGGCACTCAGCCTACAGTGCACCATCAACTCCTATCAGTGCGCCTTCGATTCAAAGTTATCACTGTGGTTATCTGGCCCATTCGGGTTAGTCTCAGTATTAGCAGCCACAACAGCAGGATGGATGTTTTGGGTGTGGTAGTTTTGGGCATATCAGGAGGACCTGTTCGAGATTATTAGGCAGCATGCCACAATAGAGCTCTCGTGCCATAGCTCCGGCAGTGGTTGCTCCATCGCCCGCTCAGCCAGCTAGAGGTAGGGGTCAGGCAGCCAGAGGTAGAGGTCAAGCCGTTAGAGGTGGAGGTCAAGCCGCTAGAGGTGGAGGTCAACCGCTAGAGGTGGAGGCCAGCCAACTAGAGGTCGTCCTAGAGATGTAGTTCAGAGTGGTGGGGCCAACCCCGATGTTATGCTTTCCAAGCCAGGCTTGAGGCTGAGTCATCTGACATTGTTATCATAGGTATTGTTTCAGTTTTCCATAGGGATGCTTCAGTTGGAGCTATACTTATTCCTATGTGTAATCCTATTTTGCTTCATATCTGGTTGTGCCTCGTGATTCTTTGAGTGCTCCTGTGTATGTGTCTACACCTGTGGGAGATTCTATTATTGTATATCGTGTCTATCGTTCATGTGTGGTTACTATTAGGAGTCTCGAGACTAGAATAGATCTCCTACTCCTCGATATGGTAGATTTTGATGTCATCTTAGGTATGGACTGGTTGTCACCTTATCATGCTATATTGGATTGTCACGCCAAGACGGTGACCTTAGCCTTGCCGGGTTACCTCGGTTAGAGTGGAGAGGGACTCTTGGCCATTCTACCAGTAGGGTTATCTCTTATATGAAGGCTCAGCATATGGTCGAGAAAGGGTGTCTAGCTTATTTGGCTTATGTCCGTGATTCTAGTGCGGAGGTTCCTTTCATGGATTTAGTACCAGTTGTTCATGAGTTTCCAGAGGTGTTTCCTACAGATCTGCTGGGGATGCCACTCGACAGAGATATTGACTTCTGTATTGATTTGGCTCCAGGCACTCAGCCCATTTCTATTCGGCCATACCGTATGGCCCTGCTAGAGTTGAACGAATTGAAGGAGCAGTTTCTAGATTTGCTTGATAAGGGCTTAATTAGACCTAGTATCTCGTCTTGGGTGCGCCTGTGTTGTTCGTGAAGAAGAAAAATAGGCCGATGAGGATGCGCAGAGATTATCGGCAATTGAACATAGTCACCATCAAGAACAAGTATCCATTACTGAGGAATGATGACTTATTTGATCAGCTTCAGGGTGTCAAGGTGTTTTCGAAGATTGATTTGAGGTCTGGCTACCATCAGTTGAAGATTAGGGCATCCGATGTCCCTAAGACAACTTTTCTGACTCGATATGAGCATTATGAGTTTCTAGTGATGTCATTTGGGCTGACGAATGCCCCAACAGCATTTATGGATTTGATGAATCGGGTGTTCAAGCCATATTTAGATTCCTTTGTGATTGTGTTTATTGATGATATCTTGATCTACTCCCGTAGTCGAGAGGAGCACGCGTAGCATCTTCGGATTGTACTTCAGACTCTGAGAGACAACCAGTTATATGCCAAGTTTTCAAAGTACGAGTTTTGGTTGGACTCGGTCGCTTTCTTGGGGCACGTAGTATCAGCAGAGGGCATTCAGGTGGATCCTGAGAAGATCGAGGCAGTTCAAAACTAGCCTAGATCCACCTCAGCCACGGAGATCAGGAGTTTCTTGGGCTTGGGGGGGGGGGGGTATTACCGTCGGTTCATGTAGGGGTTTTCATCTATAGCAGCCCCATTGATCAGGTTGACCTAGAAGGGTTCCCCGTTTAGATGGTTAGATGAGTGCGAGGCGAGTTTTCAGAAGCTCAAGACTGCTTTGACTACGGCGCCAGTGTTTCCCACAGGTTCAGGATCATATACAGTGTATTGTAATGCATCTTGTATTTGGCTCGGTGCAGTATTGATGCAGGATGGCAGGCCGATCGCATATGCGTCGCAGTAGTTGAAGGTTTATGAGAAGAATTACCCCGTTCATGACCTAGAGTTGGCAGCCATTGTTCATGCATTGAAGATTTGGAGGCATTATCTTTACGATGTTTTGTGCGAGGTTTTCACGGATCATCAGAGTCTACAGTATTTGTTCAAACAAAAGGATCTCAATTTGAGGCAGAGAAGGCGGTTGGAGCTATTGAAAGACTATGATATCACTATCTTGTATCATCCCGGGAAGGCCAATGTGGTGGTTGATGCCTTGAGTAGAAAGGCAGTGAGTATGGGCAGCCTTGCGTATATTCCAGTCGGTGAGAGACCGCCTACATCAAATGTTCATGCCTTGCCAATTAGTTCGTGAGGATGGATATTTCAGAGCCCAATCGTGTTCTAGCTTGTACAATCGCTCGATCTTCCTTGTTTGAGTGTATCAGGGGGCAGCTGTATGATGACCCTTATTTGCTTGTCCTTAGGGAACACGGTGGTGCCAAGCAAGTCACTATTGGAGATGATGGAGTTTTGAGGATGCAGAGTCTTATTTGTGTGCCTAATGTAGATGGGCTTTGTAGTTTATTCTTGGGGAGGCCCACAGTTCCTAGTATTCTATTCATCCGGGTACCGCCAAGATGTATCAGGACTTGCGGCAGCATTATTGGTGGAGAAGGATGAAGAAGGATATAGTTGCATATGTAGCTCGGTGTCTAAAATTGTCAGCAAGTAAAGTGTGAGCATCAGAGACGTGGAGGTTTACTTCAGAAGTTAGAGATTCCTGAATGGAAGTGGGAATGTATCACTATGGATTTTGTTGTTAGACTCCCACGGACTCAGAGGAAGTTCGATGCGGTATGGGTTATTGTGGACAGGCTGATCAAGGTACGAAGTTCATGTCGCACTTCTGGAGGGTAGTACAATATGAGTTGGGCACGCAGGTTGAGTTGAGCACATCATTTCATCCTCAGATGGATGTATTGTCCGAGCGCACTATTTAAATATTGGAGGATATGCTCCGCGCTTGTGTTATAGATCTTAGGGGTTTTTGGGACCAGTTTTTGCCGATTGTGGAGTTTGCCTATAGCAACATCTACCAGTCGAGCATTTAGATGGCCCTTTATGAGGCTTTATACGGGAGGCGGTGCCATTCGTCAGTTGGATGGTTCGAGCCGCGAGAGGCTCGATTGTTGGGTACATATGATGTCTGGGATAAGGTCAAGATTATTCAAGATCGACTTCACACAGCTCAGTCGAGGTAGAAGAGATATGCCGACCGTCGAGTTCGTGATGTTGCATTCATGGTCGGCGAGAGGGTATTACTTTGGTTTCACCCCTGAAGGGTGTGATGATATTTAGAAAGAAGGGCAAGTTGAGCCCTAGGTACATCAGACCTTTTGAGATTCATCAGAGAGTGGGTGAGGTTTCATACAAGCTCGCATTGCCACCTAGTTTATCAGCAGTTCATCCGGTGTTCCATGTGTCCATGCTCTGGAAGTATCACAATGATCCATCCCATGTGTTAGATTTCAGCTCAATCCAGTTGGACAAGGATTCGACTTATGAGGAAGAGCTGGTGGCTATTCTAGCCCGGCAGGTTCGATAGTTGAGGTCTAAGAGTTATCCTTTAGTTCGAGTGCTTTGGATAGGTCACCCGGTCGATGCATCTACTTAGGAGTCCGAGGCGGACATGTGGAGTAGATATCCACACCTTTTCACCAGTCCAGGTACTTTTCTATGTTCGTTCAGGGATGAACAATTATTTTAGAGGTGGAGAATGTGATGACCTGATAGGTCATATGGAGTTTTAAACCTTAATTTATGTTTCGAAGCCTCCAATTCTTTAAGGCTTCCTCAATTTACATGCACAGCCCAAGTATTTTTTCGGAAGGCTTTTCTGTTAAAAATTGATAGAATATGAAATTTTGCCTAAAAAATCCATTTGGGTTGACTTCGCTCAACGTTTTGAGAAAGCAGATCCAGATCCATGTTTTGATGGTTCCCTTGGGTCCGTATCATGATTTGGGACCTGTGCATATGCCCGAAATCAAATTCGGAGGTCCCTAGCTCGAGTGATCATGTTTTGTCAAGAATTTGAAGTTTAAAGGTTTAATGGATTTAAAGATTTGACCAAGGTTTGACTTTGTTAATACCGAGTCCGTATCTTGGTTCTGGAACTCGGTATAGGCCCATTACTATATTTATGACTTGTCTGCAAAATTTGGTGAGAAATGGAGGTTGTTTGACGTGATTCGGACGCCCGGTTATTAAAATAGAAGTTCTAAAGTTTCATTGAAAGTTTCATTTGATTTGGTGCCCGATTCGTAGTTCTAGGAATTATTTTGGTGCTTTGATCACGCGAGCGAGTTCGTATGATGTTTTTGGACTTGTGTGCATATTTGGTTTGGAGCCCCAAAGGCTCGGGTGAGTTTCAGATAGGCTACAGAAGGTTTTTGGACTTAGGATCATAGCTGGTGTTCTACTGTTTCTGGTGCAGGCCTCAGACCTCGCAATTGCGAGGTCTGGCTTCGCATTTGCGATAGGGCAAACTTCCTGTCAGGTTCGCATTTACGAGCTATTTCCTCACATTTGTGAAAAAAGCTGGACACCAAAGGTTCACAATTGCGAACAATTTCTTCACAATAGCGAAGTGGGCTGGGGGAAGCAGTGTTCGCATTTGCGATCAAAATGATCGCAATTGCGAGGAGTTCAAGTTCGCAAATGCGAACAAACCATCACAATTGCAATGATAGCAGGGGTGTGAGACCCTCTCATTTGCGAAGGGTTTTTCGCATTTGCGGGGTTCGCACTTGCGAACCTTAGGTCGCTATTGCGATATTTGCGCCTGGACTTAAGCTGAGATAGACGAGATTTTTCTCATTCTTGCAAATTTTCAAACCTAGAAAATCTAGGGGCGATTTTTTCCAAGAGCTCTTCTTCCCCAATTCATTGGTAAGTGATTCTAACCTACTTTCTTTAAATATCCTATTTTATTTCATAAGATTTCAACCTAAAATCTAAGATTTTTATGGTAGAAATTGGGGATTTAGGTAGAATTAGGGACTTTTGTGAAATTGGAATTTAGACCTCAAATTGAGGTCGGATTTCGAAGCAAATGACATAATCGGCTCGGGGGTGAATGGATAATCGGGTTTTAATCCGAATTTTGGGTTTAATCCAAGCGGGCCCGGAAGTTGACTTTTGTTGACTTTTTCAATTATGATCTAAATTGAACCTTCTTCATTTGTGGGTAGTTCCTAAAGCTTTTTTGAATCGTTCGGTTGATAATTTACTAGATTTGGTTGGCTCGGAGGCTTGTTCGAAAGGCAAAGCCGTGGTTGAGCTTTGAGTTAATTTTTGGAGCAAGGTAAGTGTTGAGTTTAACCTTGATTTGAGGGAACTAGGAACCCTCAGACTATGTGCTATGTGAAATTCATGTGTTGCAGCGTATATGCGAGGTGACGAGTGCTTATACGCTACCGAATTACTTGTTTCCCTAATTTTCCGCTTTTCCTTAATTGTTTCCTTCCATGCCTTAACTGTGGTGTGCTTTAAATGCCTTCAATGATTTATTTGATACTTGTTAATCATTGTTCTTCGTGTTAAAAATGTTAGACCTTTCCATACTTTCATGATTCGCTGCTATTTGCCTTAATTGACTTACTTGCACCTTTAATTGTCATTCACTAGACTTGTCTTGTCGTGTAATATTGTATATGTAAATTCCCAAGTTGGTACGAGATTTTCTTTCTGATTTCGCTTCATATTCATCAATTGCAGAGATTCTTGTGATTTGAGTTATTGGTTGTTTGTGCTCACTGAATATTTGGTACTGATATGGTGGGATCAGTTTGCACACCGCAACAAATGAAATAAGGGTGGATTGACATGGTGGAATAAGGGTGAATTTGTACTGATATGGAGGGATCGGGTTGCACGCTGCACAGGTGGAATAAGGGTGGATTGATATAGTGAAATAAGGGTGAATTGCAATACTATTTTTGTTATATGGTGGGATTGGGTTGCGCGCCACAACATATATTTATTTATGATTGTTGATATTGTGACAGTGGAATAAGTGAGGATTGTGTTGTACGCTGGGATCGGGTTGCACGCCACAACAATCTATGTGTTTCTATTTCCTTGAGCTATGTTGGTTTTCGGTATTTCCATATGAAACTCTAAGAATTGGTAATTCTGATCGATACTGATTTTTCATCGAGGATTTAGGTATTATCTTCAGTTAACTGCTTTATTTCGTTCTGTATTTTCCTTTCCTATTTTTATTTGATACTGCGTATAGGTTATAGTGTAAGCGACCTGCCTTAGCCTCGTCACTACTTCGTCGAGGTTAGGCACGACACTTACTGAGTACATGGGGTCGGTTGTACTCATATTACACTCTGCACTTCTTGTGAAGATTTTGGAGTTGGTCCCAGCGGCGGTTATTAGCGTGCTCGGGTTGGCTAGCTTGAGGAGACTTAAGGTGCAGCTGCTCAGCGTCCACAGCTCCTAGAGTCCCCTTCCCTTTTTATTAGCTGTGTGTTTTCCCTCAGACAACTTATGTTACATCCCGCATTTTTTTACGTTAAAGTTTCGTCGTAAGTTAATCGACGTAAGCTAGGGAATGAGATTATTTTTGGCATTATAAGTATTATGCTATTTTAAACAAGGGATAAGTAAATTCGTGAAGGTGAGAGGGTAAGCAAATCGAAAAAAATGAGTTTCGTCGAAATTTGGCATTTTGGGATAAAATACGGTCCAAGCTATAATACCCCGTATTTATGGACTAGTGCCATACAAAGTACTACACGGACATGATAGTAGGGTTAATAAAGTGTATTAAAAGTGAGTAGTATTTTAAGTAATTTGAGATCATTCTTAATTATGTGGGTAATTGATTAATTATTGGATAATTAATTAAAGAGTGGGATAAGATTTAACCCCTCCCCCTACGTGGCATGCAACCCCTTTCCCTTTAATGACTAAGCACTAAAGGATGCAAGGTGTCACACTTTGAAAGAAATGTGACACCAAGCATTAATTAAAGGAAGCCACCTAAAGTTAAGGATAATTCCCTAACTCAATTCACTTTCTAATCTCTTAGAAAGATTCTGCCAAGAACATTGCAATACAATCACATTCTAATCCAAGGAGCATAGGAACGCGAATTCATTTTCCAAATAGCAACACTTCATATTTGGAATACAACACTTCATACCAGAACATTAGCAATTCTAACAAGAATTATTAGAACCTTAGCAACGTAAAATTTTGCGGTTCTAAAGGAGTACAGTGCAACCTTTTCTAAGAATATCATACAGATTTTTTCCTATGATAGGTATGTTAAGGCTATCCCTTCTTTATTTTTGGCATGATCTATACGACACGAACGAAACAAGTAAATGCACAACTTCCATAAATGACTCTATTCATAGAAATACTAGAGATGCTTATGTTCTTGATTCCCCACGTGTCATATTATTCTATCATCTGTTCATGGGTCTCAAAAATACATAAGTTGGTAAAGTTTATTTCATGATATTAATCAGAGGCTAATGGTCTTATGACGTACCGAGAGATTTTATTAACGTATTTCATGCATTTATACATGTACATTTGACCCATGACCAGCTGGCGTTATATAGACGTATATATATGTATATGTATGTATATGGGATATGGAAAATGCTATGGCGTTATATACGCACCAGCACCTGATCAGCTGGTATACGTTGATAATTTTGCCCACAGTGGCCGAGATGATATGATGGGATGCCCTCACAAGCCTGATGATGTTATGAAACATGTACCTATGCACGACATGACATTCATACGCATATGTATGACACTATAATTATTTTATGAATTACAGAGTTAAGACTTACAGGTTGAGTCATTTACTCTATATTTCTTCCATGCCTGTTATGTACTTATTTATGTGCCTTACATACTCGGTACATTATTCGTATTGACGTCCCTTTTGCCTGGGGACACTGCGTTTCATGCCCGCAGGTTCCAATAGACAGGTCGAGAGCCCTCCAAGTAGGGTATCAGCTCAGCGGAAGATGTTGGTGCGTTCTATTTGCTTCGGAGTTGCTTGTTTGGTTAGTATGATTTAGATGTGTATTGTTAGGTATGGCGAGACTCTATCCCGACCTTTATGAAATATGTATTCTTAGAGGCTTGTAGACAGATGTCATGTACGTAAAAGGTTGTATGGCCTTGTCGACCTATGTTCAGTATATGAGTGGTTATTTTGGTCTTATAGGACCGTATGTCTTATGTATAAGTTGGTATCACATGTTGTATTCTACTTATCTCACGGCAGCCTTCCGGCTCAGTTATCTATGATAGTATGACGTGAAAAGATACGTTATGTTGGTACTCGGTTGAGTAAGGTACTAGGTACCCGTCGTGGCCTATCGGTTTGGGTCGTGAAAAAAGTGGTATCAAAGCAGTTCTGTCCTAGGGAGTCTACAAGCCGTGTCTAGTGGAGTCTTGTTTATAGGTGTGTCGTGCACCACACTTATAAGCAGGAGGCTACATGGCATTTAGGACTGTCACTCTTTCGTCTTACTCTAGATCGTGTGGTAGAGCTCAGTTGTAAGAACTCAATTTTCTAAACTCTATCTTATTCGTAATACAACGATAACTACATTTATAAAGACGTTTGACAAGTGATTGAATGCGGCTGTGGAAGAGTTGGGTAAGAGGAACTCAATTTTTGCATCATGCTTATGATGGATAAATATGAGGTATTCAGCAGATCGTGTGTATACTAAGACGTGTAAGCCTCTTGATAAGGAACCTTAAGGCAAGAATATTTATTCTCCTTTATGGTGTAAGACAATGAGAGACAAGTTTCAAGAAGTAAAAGAAGCAAGGTGAAGAAGGGTACGAGGCACCCAATTAATGAAGATTATCAGTATTACAGTTTCGGCAACAAAATATAAGCATTGTGAGTTACCCTCAACAGTAACAGAGGTATGTATAATTGGCCACACCCATCTCAGTTACACCCTATTGGGAGCTAACAGACATAGTTTAAGAGAAGGATGAGTTATCAGAATTCGGCTGGGGATAGAGTAACCCAAAATAGTGGATGGATTGGCAGAGTTAGTTGGCATTTCCGAAGGATAGTGCAAACGTGGTAATAGATCTCCTTGCGAGACACCTAGAGGGCGCACTCTAAAATCGTACAGCTAGATATGAGTACTATAAAGATAGACACTGGAAGCCTTGAAGGGATAAATATTACCTTAGTGTGGCTCGTGTCTCTAGTAGAGCGAGAACGTTAAGCAACCCGAAGAGCCACTGGATGGAGCAAAGGGGAGCTAAAAGTAAAAGAATGTCTTGTTCAAGTTTTCAGAATAAAGTCATAGGCATAAATATTAGTGGGAAATAAGAAAAGAATTAATGAAGCATTATGAGTAAGATATGATACATGGATGACAACAATAGATCAAAAGATGACAGTATTACAGAATCTATAGTCAAGTGAAAGAAGAGATGAGAGGTGACATGCCTTAGGATAACAAAAGAGTATAGGCCATACAGTCATGTCCTCGTTTCGAGAAATAAGTTCGTAACTCTAAGGCGATTACCAAAAGGAAAAGTCAGACACCAGAACAATAGAAATCAGTATGGGCTGATGAACAAGATAAACTAAACATGAATTAGGGACTAAGTGTTTTGATAATGGTCGACATCATGAGAATTTCAGATTGCGTTTCGGCAATAGTAGAATGGACAACAGAAGAATATTCATGAGGAATTCAGAGAAAGGTCATTCAGGAAGACGCTTCCCTAAAGCAAGCAATGTGAGCAAAGTTAAGCTTAAAGGATTGTATGTGCCAGTTATACTAAGTGTCACCCCCGCGAGTACGGAAAGTTGTTATCCTTGGTACAAAAGGATTATCGCAAGGCGAGTAAGGGTCATCGATGATGTGAGAAGACGCCAATGATGAAGAGGTAAAACATCTACAGGTAGATCGTCGTAGTACTAAATCTTAGTACTCCCTTAAAGGGGGGAATATGTAGTGATGTGGCATTAAGTCAGAATTAAGTGGTCTAGTAACTATGGAATGGTAAAGGAAGAATACAATAAAAATGAGAGAGGGATGAGATTGCAATTATCCAAATCCTACGGATATGCTGCAATTCCAAAACATTATGTAAGCATGACGTCAAGGAAAGGAAGTAAGGCTTCCAGCCCGGGATGTTTTTGATAAATAAGGAGCCATTGCGAGACGTAAGTTAAGACAAAGGGAATAACCCAAGAAAGATTACTCGGAATATTGATATGAGAATGGTCCAACAAGCAGTTAGTAGTTTATTCAGGAAGAGCCTAGTTATGGCTAGACAAGAGGATAAAAGACAAATCAACAGATCAATGCAAGATAAACGTAGGGAACCCCAAGATGGGGAATTCAGCCTCGCAGTTATGACATTGTAATACTTGAGATATATTCATATAAGAGTTGGGGAAGTTAAAAAGGTACTGTATGAGTATTACGGAAATAAAAGAGAATGTCACTGGGAAGATAGTCGAGCTATCAGTTCAGAAGCAACCCTACAAGTACAAGGGCGTGGAGATAAGTAACTACGGATAATTATAGGCAAGGAAAAACATCAAAAGGTCCGTAATAAGCTCACAACTTTACAAGAGTCAAGGGTTCTCCCTAAGTACTACAATGAAAGACTAGCTGAGGAAATAAGGAAGAGGGCTTCAACCTAAGAACAACAACCTAAAGAGGAAATGGTCGTGTAACAACATTGTAACCACTCCAAAGGAAAGTGGCGCCTACCGTGGCTAATGAACGAGAAGTAAAATTAAAAGTAATATTCGAGACCATATGATTTGCACAAAAATTTTGGCATGCGTGAGAACTCAGATAAGCTAAGTAGGCACGCAACAAGGGGCAAAAAGACCAGGAAAAGAAATTGCTTACGTTTGAAGAAAGCTGAAATGGAACGAATGGAATTATTTGATTATTGATCAACTGAGAAGACTCCGGTATAAGTTAAAAGAAAGAATTGGGTCCAGGTCACAGACAAAGGATTGATTTTCCACATCGTCAATAAGAGGCTAAAGTAATAACTAAATGCCAGGAGCCACAGACCGGAAGATAGTTTAAGCCTATATAAAGACTGATCAGAAGGAAGAGGAAACTAAAGATTTACATCAACTAAGTAAATTAGGAGTCTGCTTATTAGATCCAAGAAGTTATAGACATCGTGATAGAGAATATTGCAGAATCACTCTTAATATCATAGATACAAGAGAGACAATACAATAGCCATATTCTATAACGGCTCTACAATAAAGCCGGTTCGAAGAGTACTAGCTTCATAAGAAGTCAGTATGGAGCTTGATTGTATATGCACCAGAGGTGCAAGTATTATAATAGAGCTTCAAGTTGTGGAGGCGAATTATACCTATATGGAAGGGAGGTTATGGAAGGATTAGAAGAGGTGAGGTGGTATTTTAAGGTAAAGTAAAGGTGAACAATGTACGAGATACTTAGGTGCAAAAGATTGTGAATAATCCATACTTCAGATGGAGGGCTAGAAGCGTTGGGATTCAGTATCCGAGAATGATAGCGGCGTCATCAGTGGCATATTTTCTAGCCTATAGTTGTAGGTATCGAGAAGTCTAGTTAAGAGAGTAAAGAAGAGTTAGAAACGATGCGAAGTCTCGCTTGATGTTCCAGAATAATACAAGGAAATCTATGGTGCAAGAAAATTGAAGAAAGGTTGCGAGTAGTATAAATAGATATGTGTAAGTCCCAAGCTAAAGTATGGTAAAGCGACGGGATTTTAGGAAGACAGGAGTAAGGATAAGAAAGGTCAAGTGAGAATGTGACGAGAATGGATAAGTCTTGGGATTAAACCCATGAAAACAAGAAGAGCTGATGGTCACTAAGTTATTGAAAGCTCAGTATTGTCTGGATGAACTCAAAGGAGTCTAAGACTAGTAGCATTTAGAGGAGATGGAATGCTACCCTGGTAGTAGAATGAAGGTGTAATTAAGATAGATGAAGGATGACGTTTGGGCTTTCGATAGATTAATGATTTTATGAATTGTACAGGATTAAAATACCCACGTAGGGTAAATCATATTGGGATGCTATGAAATACGATTATGGAAGTATAGTGTCATATCACCCCTAGGTGGATCAAGAAAATCGCTTCAAATGTTCCACGATGAGACGTAAGCCCTAGTGGCAAGGTATTAAATAAGAAGTTTCAAGCTATCAGTGGTATATTGTAGATCAATATTGAGGTGAATCAACAATGGATGGACAAAAGTCACAAAGTATGAGATGAGATTAGGCCGTCATTATTAAGATGAACAGTAATGAGGAAGCATTAAAGGACTTAGATTTATACATATGGGATAAGCAACGAAAGTAACCCGGAGTTCGGCAACAGACCTCAGTAACAATAAATTGAAGTAAGAATTATGGTATAATATGACCTACCTAGATGCAGTAAAGTCATACGAATGGATAACTGGGTCTATAAAATAAGATATAGCAATATTCGTAAGTTCAACAAAATAACGAGCAAAGAACTTTAGTATACCTATAGAGGCCCAAAGAGACATTTTATCAAGCTCCGTATATGCTTACAAAGTGAGGCCTAGAGATTGGATAAACTGGAGGAAAAAAGAGAGGAGAGTCGCATAGGCGCACATACAAGGAAAAAGTCGTACAGGCTGCATGACAGAAGATAGCAAGAGTTACGAGATTGGAAGAATTTCGACCCCAGACAGTGGTGTGAGAAAGAGGCCTAAAGGGGGGAATGCCCTGGCCTTTGGATTTATTTAAAGAACGGTTGCCTAAATGGCAAGAAGAGTATTAAAGTATTCGCAAGAGCTATGGGTTATGAGAATAATAAGTGCATCAGTCAACATTGGAGGACGAATGTTCCAAAGGGGGGAATGATTTTACACCCCATATTTTCGTACGTGGAAGTACGCCATAAATAAATTGATGGAAGCTCGGAAATGAGATATTATATCCTGCATTTTTTACGTTAAAGTTTCATCGTAAGTTAATCGATGTAAGCTAGGGAATGGGATTATTTTTGGAATTATAAGTATTATGCTATTTTAAACAACGCATAAGTAAATTCGTGAAGGTGAGAGGGTAAGCAAATCGAAAAAAACTGAGTTTCGTCGAAATTTGGCATTTTGGAATAAAATACGGTCCAAGCTACAATACCCTGTATTTATGGACTAGTGCCATACAAAGTACTATACGGCCATGATAGTAAGGTAAATAAAGTGTATTAAAAGTGAGTAGTATTTTAAGTAATTTGAGATCATTCTTAATTATGTGGGTAATTGATTAATTATTGAGTAATTAATTAAAGAGTGGGATAAGATTTAACCCCTTCCCCCTACGTGGCAAGTAACCCCTTTCCCTTTAATGACTAAGCACTAAAGGATGCAAGGTGTCACGCTTTGAAAGAAATGTGACACCAAGCATTAATTAAAGGAAGCCACCTAAAGTTAAGGATAATTCCCTAACTCAATTCACTTTCTAATCTCTTAGAAAGATTCTGCCAAGAACATTACAATACAATCACATTCTAATCCAAGGAACATATATAGGAAGGTGAATTCATTTTCCAAATAGCAACACTTCATATTTGGAATACAACACTTCATACCAGCACGTTAGCAATTCCAACAAGAATTATTAGAACCTTAGCAACGTAAAATTTTGCGGTTCTAAAGGAGTACGGTGCAACCTTTTTCAATAATATCGTACGGATTTTTTCCTACGCCAGGTATGTTAAGGCTTTCCCTTCTTTGTTTTTGGTATGATCTATACGACACGAACGAAACAAGCAAATGCACAACTTCCATAAATGACTCTATTCATAGAAATACTAGAGATGCTTATGTTCTTGATTCCCCATGTGTCATATTATTCTATCATCTGTTCATGGGTCTCAAATACATAAGTTGGTAAAGTTTATTTCATGATATTAATCAGAGGCATAATGGTCTTATGACGTACCGAGAGATTTTATTAACGTATTTCATATGCATTTCATGCATTTATTCATGCACATCGACGCATGACCAGATGGCGTTATATACACGTATATATATATGTATATGGGATATGGGAAAGGCTATGGCGTTATATACGCACCACCACCTGATCCGCTGGTATACGTTGATAATTTTGCCCACAGTGGCTGAGATGATATGATGGGATGCCCTCAGAAGCCTGATGATGTTATGAAACATGTACCTATGCACGACATGACATTCCTACGCATATGCATGACACTATAATTATTTTATGAATTACAGAGTTATCCAAACTTACGGGTTGAGTCTTTTACTCTATATTTCTTCCATGCCTGTTATGTACTTATTTATGTGCCTTACATACTCGGTACATTATTCGTACTGACATCCCTTTTGCCTGGGGACGCTGCGTTTCATGCCCGCAGGTTCTAATAGACAGGTCGAGAGCCCTCCAAGTAGGGTATCAGCTCAGCGGAAGATGTTGGTGCGTTCTATTTGCTTCGGAGTTGCTTGTTTGGTTAGTATGATTTAGATGTGTATTGTTAGGTATGGCGAGACTCTATCCCGACCTTTATGAAATATGTATTCTTAGAGGCTTGTAGATAGATGTCATGTACGTAAAATGTTGTATGGCCTTGTCGGCCTATGTTCAGTATACTAGTGGTTATTTTGGTCTTATAGGCTCGAATGTCTGATGTATAAGTTGGTATCACATGTTGTATTCTACTTATCTCACGGCAGCCTTCCGACTTAGTTATCTATGATAGTATGACATGAAAAGATACGTTATGTTGGTACTCGGTTGAGTAAGGTACCGGGTGCCTGTCGTGGCCCATCAGTTTGGGTCGTGACAAGCCCCCACCACTGAATAACCCAAATAGGGTCAACATCATCGTGACGCGACGTTAAATCAAGCGCTTCTTGGGAGGCAACCCATGTGTGGTAACACTCTTTTGTTAGTTTTTCAATTATGTAGGTTTAGTCGATAGTGTTGTGTAGGTTGACGTGTGTGTTAGCATGCATGTAGTCCAAAATATCATGAAAAGGGTGCTCATGCTGAGGTAAATGAAGGAAAGAAGGGTCCATGGTTTGCGGCAACTATGCAGTCGCATATTAACTTTGTGAACCACATAGTCATCGAAGACACATGAAGAAAAATTGGCAAATTGGGTCTTCAAAAATGCGGTAAGATTTCAAATTCTGCGGCCCGCATAACAACTTTGTGACCGCAGAACGCATCGCAAAGAAAGATTGGGCAACCCAGTCATTTATCCATCGTATAACACATATGCAACCGCATAATGGTGTTATGCGATGGACTTGCCCGACGCACAACGAACATGTACAAATCCCTAAAACCCTTAGGATAACTAGTCGCACCCTCGCTCTCACTCACACACAAGCACAGAAACACGATCAAAATCAAAAACAAAAACAAAAGGGGGCAAGGAGAAGTAAAGAGAAAAGATCAAAAACACACATAATCACTCGAAGAGGATCGGACTTGCATAGAATACTCACCTCGTTCACATTATCTTGCTTTGACATCTGGTATGTGATTCTTTTCCCTCTTTCTCGTGACTGTATTGCATGTTTCTTCCTCATTTCTGAGTTGCCCTGATTCCCCGTTTCCCTCTGATTCATATTGATATTAGGGTGAGGAAATTGGTTGAGGGTAGGTGTGTATTGAGGTTGTATGGCATGATTAGGAATTGTTTGAACTCCTTTCTTCCCCCTTCCTCTGAAAATTTGATATGGGGATCTTGGTGGGTAATTTGAGGTGAGCATTTATGATTGAGGTGAGTGTTTTTGAGTGAGGTGAGACTAATTTAATTGAAGAAGACGATCTTGCGGCCCGCATAATTGGTTTGTGGTCCGCAAAGTCACCGTAATTAGAAACCTAGGTTGCCTGAATAAAAGTGGGTATGCGATGAGGTTTGCATTCGCAAACCATTTTTGCAGACCGCATAGTTGCCGCATATAGAGTCAGTTAAATTGCCTATTTAATGAACGAAAATGCAACCACTCTGCGATCGCATAACTTAGTCTGCGGCCCTGTTTGCGATCGCATAATTATTTTTGCCTTCTGGGTATTGATAATAAGCGATGGATTTATGGTTCACATAGTTGTTATGCGATCGCATAACCCATTGCAAAAGCTACTTGTTTCATCAATTTTTCTCAATGTGATTCCTATGCTATTTCACCCACTCACACACTGTTTCATTAACAGGAATGGCACCAAAGAAGTCTCTTTCAACGCGATCACCGCCCGCTCGTGGAAGGAAATGGGCTGCTGCTCTGAGCCAACATGCAAAACAGTTCAAACGTCCACGGCCTCACAAAAATCGCAGCACTTTTGAGCACTCCTCCCAATCTGAAGAGGAGGAGGCACAGAGTGACCTCAGGCCATCTGTTGACCTACAGGATGAGTCACGACGGAAGATTGGGGAGGATCTAAATCTCAGATTTGGAGTCACAGGCTCCATGAACCTGTACAAAGAAGGGCTAACAAAGAGAAAGATTCTTGAGGAGAAGCAGTTGAGTCTAAACAGTCTGAAGGAGCACTACCCTCACGTGATCGAGAACAATAAGAAGAGGAAATGGGAGTTCTTCACTGAAGTCCTAGATGAGTATTATGAGACATTTGTGAGGGAGTTCTATGCTTCTTATGGTGCCTCAAGGAATGCTAATAAAAAGAGGAACAGGATATTTGCACAATCTGTCCAAGTTCGAGGGGTTCAAGTACTCTGTGATGACGCCACCATTAATGACCTGTACTTTGAGGATTGGTCATCAGGCACAACTGAGTATGATGCCAAAGTAGCAACCAAAGAAAACAAGCGTGCATGAATTGCATCTGTCATAGCAAAGGGGACACCCTCCTGGATTGACCCACGCCAAAAGATTTACAAGCAGGATCTTACATAGGAGAGTCGATATAGGCTCAGTTTGGTCTGCTCCCGTCTGATGCCGACTAGGAATGAAACTGACACAAACATTTACTAGGCACTCTTCATTGCATGCATCATGACAGGCATAAAGACTGATGTGGGACAGATTATATTCAGGGAGCTGGGAATCAGAGCAAACCAAAAACAAACATCACTTCCCTTCCCATGCTTGATCACTGCTTTATGTAAAGTTGTGAGTGTGACTCCTATCCCAAAACATGATCGACTTGAGAGAGCTCTCCGAGATATTGACATCACTCGGATCAATGATGCAGTAGACAAGGAACGGATAATCAACCAGAGATTTCACTCCCTCATCCATCAAACTCAGCAGCACCTGCTGCCCCCGCATTGCCTGATACCTCTCCTGCCCCAGCTACCTCCACAGCCACTCCAAAGCCAACCACAGCACAACCACAGGTTCCTTTACCAGCTCTCTCCAAGCTGGGTCTACTAGCTCAGCACGCCAATACTAAGGTAGACTGGCTGACAAAGGAAATCCCAAATCTCATCCGGCAAGCATTGATCCCCGTCCAAGCCTCAGTGAGTGTTCTTCAACAACAACATCAATCTTATGAGGATCGCCCAAAGCACTTTGAAGTGCGTCTTGAAAAGGCCGAGTGAGGTGAAGTTGGAGATATGCCTCAGCTCAGGAAAGATGTTGATGAACTGAAATCAGAACTACAGAAGATGCAGAACTTGGAGTTTGACTTGACCCCATCTCTCCCTAAGGAAGGCGAGCAGGGTACTGGCACCTCCATTCCGGGCTTGGAATTTGATTTCACAAAAAGTTATGACAGCTTCGGAGGCACAGGGTGTTGATACCTCAAAGGCTCGAGCTCCCACTGTACATATTGACATTCCTTCAGAGGAGAGATCCGGAGAGACGGAAGGGGAGTCTGACGAGAGAGATTCAGAAGATCAGGAAACCGATGAGGATGCACTGGCAGAGGAGACTCAGGGTCATCAGGGCAACAAGGGTAAGCAGGTAGCTGCTTCTACAGATGCACAGGATGAAGAGGAAGCAACAGTGCAGACAACAATTGCCCATTCTCTTGCAGACATGGTCGCGAAGGCACATCCATCGACCACTCAGCCTTCACTGGGCGAGGCTAGCAGCTCCCAGGCCCCAGACCCAGCCCCACAGCAGGTAAAGCTTCTTGCTTCAGCCTCACAGCAGGTGGAGCTTCTTGCTCCAATCTTGGAGACCACTATCCACCTGTTGCTGCCACAGTGTTACCATTTGACTCCACAGCTGCCCCGGATGCTTCAGCTCCTCCGAACGCCTAGTGCCCCCTAGGAAGTCCCTAAGCTTCACTTTTACATTCTCTATGCATTGGGGACAAAGCATGGTTCTTGGTTGGGGGTGGGGTAGTCAATTTTGTGTGAACATTGTACATAAACTTTTACTCTAGTAATATAGATTGATAGTTAGCGATGAATTCCTCTTGGTTTTTCTTCACCGGGTTCTTTTCCAAGGGTGTAATAGTAGAACCACGGCAATATCATGAAATGTTTTGACTTGTTCGGTGTTGATTGTTCTAGCTTCAAGCAAGTAATGAATTATGTAAATAAATGGTACCCTTCCTTCTTTTGTATATAAAAAACAAAAAAAAATGGTAATGGTTAGTCATTCTTGTGAACTTGAGGCTCGCTCTTTGACTTTATGCTTATTCAGAATCTTACATATCTTGAGATGAAAGCTTTGAGTTTCCTTGCATTCACTTGAGGGCTGAAACTATGTTGAGTTGAACAGTTCATGCATTGTGAGTGAGTGAGGACTTGTATAAATAATGCATATGCTTAACTTGTGATGTATAGAACTTGCCCGGTTGGTTTCTTAGTGCAACTCTCAGGTTAATGATTGGATGTTGAAATGATCTTAGGCTTTATTTGTGACTACTATCTAGTTTTGGCCAAATTGACCTCCCTGGTACATCAATTACCCTAGTTACCCTCGTTGAGCTTTTAACCTTTTATTGGCTGCCACATTACAAACCTTTACCACTTTTGTGAAATAATTCTTTCTTTTGAACCTATCCCTCCTTGAACGGGTAAGAATGAGGCTAAAA
The DNA here is from genome assembly GCF_001879085.1 of Nicotiana attenuata. Classification (NCBI taxonomy): domain Eukaryota; kingdom Viridiplantae; phylum Streptophyta; class Magnoliopsida; order Solanales; family Solanaceae; genus Nicotiana; species Nicotiana attenuata. The sequence goes on along the minus strand of NW_017670664.1, from coordinate 395,217 downwards.
GCCTAAGCTGGGGGTGCCGATACAAAGTGGAAATTGGTAAGGTTTACTACTGTGTGTAGAGAAAAAAAACAACAACCTCAAAGTTGTGTATATAATGAAACTCAAGCTCCAAAAAGAAAAGCAATTATAAATAAAAGAGAGAGAGAGAGAGAGAGAGAGAGAGAGAGAGAGAGAGAGAGTGGAGTCTTGTGGAAACTGAAAAAATACTTTGAGGTGGTTCTATGTCGGTAACTTGAGGTCGATAAGTGTTACTTAGTAAAGAAGCAAAATGTATTTAGAGTTCAAGGAGGGTATAGCCACTACATTCCCAAATATTCATCCAACCCGTCCCGAAGCCTACATTATAACCCGTGATTTACAACCAATCATTCCTGAGATAGCAGCAAGTTAAAATAAGGGCAAGCATATGGACTGATACTTGTAGCATATAGTTTTTGTTCTGGGTGCAAAGTGTTTTGATTGCATCCCCTGTACATATGTGTGAGTTGGGGATTTTCTTTGTTGTGAGCGCATGAATTGCAAGATTTAGCAAAAGTTAGGTTCTTGAAATAGAATACAAGTGCACACTTAGCTGTGAGTAGCATTTTATCATTTTGGTTGAGGCTCGAAGTTCACAAGTTGATTAGTCGAATTGTTAAATGATAGTTGTCCTCCAGGAAGGATAAATAAAAGAAGTTACATGCTTGTTAGCTGTCAGTTAAAACCACTTACAGTAACTACTGTTTTGTGACACGTCGGAAATAGAAGTAGTATAGGATAGGATAATTTTGTTTTAGTTGCTTGAGGACAAGCAAGAGTTTAAGTTGGGGGTGTTGATGTGCCGTAGAATTTCGGCACTTTTGATACCAATTACATAGATTTTAGTTCGTCTTTCAATACATTTGTAGTTAAATCTTATAAAGTTTAGGTGTTTTGTAGTGTATAAGACTTGAAGACCCAAACATATGGAAAAGAAGTCAAAAAGCCACAAAAGAGTAGGAATGATGCAAGTGTGCGTTCGCAGAAATACTATGCGGACCGCATAACCACCGAAAACTGAAGCAGCCATTTTGCCAAATGAAGAGAAGATTGTGTGATCCATTATGCGGTCGTATAACACTTTTGCGAGCCGCATAATGACCGCATAACTGAAAGTGAAAGAACCTGCATAGCACTTCTGCGATGGAAAATGCGATCGTATAATTGATATGCGGATCGCATAATGGAAATGCGGTGGAATCTGGGCTTGAGGATTTGAAGTTCTGCGACGCAATTTGTCAACTATGTGGACCGGATACATGGTATGCGACCATTATGCGGTCGCGTAAGAGCTATGCAGTGGCAGTTTTGTCCAATTTAACCCCGACTTTTAGTCCACTATAAATAGACTAGTGAAACTGCTCGCGCCCTGCACGATCAGAAAAGAAAATCTAAGTACTATATTAAATAATTATATTTCTTACTTATTATAAGAGAAATTAATTTTTACTAATTAAACATATCTTCATGGTTTTACTATGATGTTCTACAACGGATAAATTATTTATACAATTGTACATATTTCATTAACAATGAGAATTACATATCACGTATAAATTAAATTCTGCTCTTGAAAGTGAAGCCAAAACTTAAAATATAGTACCCCTAACTTCTTCTAATGAAACATCTCCATTTTTCCTACTGTCAGAAAGAAAACTAAGACTTATTTCCTCCGGAACTAAATGATACTTCCAGCTTTCAAAGAGTCTATATCTTATCTATCTAGGGCTTTGAAATTAAAACCAAATATCATCATTTTATCCACAAAAAAATACACTGACACTTTTGCGGTACGATTTCAAATTAACCTAACTTCCAAATAATATCACCCTCCCTTCCATTAATCTGATGATCTATTGACAAAGCATTCATCAATAGTCTAAACATCTGGCTAGTCCTTTTGAGTTATCTTGGGCAAAAGTTACCTGCAACTTGCAAATTAATGAGCCAAAAATTAGTAAACCCTTGAGATATGCATCATATTTGTATGACTGAACATTAAGGAATTATGGCACCACAAAAAAAAACAAATTGAGAACAAACTTGTATACATGCTATATCTGGCTCAACAATCAACTTGCCATTGCCCTTGCAAGATTAGTTAAATTCAATTTTTTTTCCAAAAGAGAACTTTACTCTCTCGCCATCTGAAAACATAATGTTATGGACAAAGTGAGATGCAGACATTTGCAACGCCACTTTTGTAGTAAGCAATATATCAGTCCGATAAGCTTTTTAAGAGTCAACACTTCCTTGCTTTCTATAGCAGTAGAGTTAAAAGCACTTTCAGATGTTTGACTTCATCTATTATCCATTGCTTTTTTTTCTTACTAAAATTGTCATCAATTGCCAAAGGTTGTTTTGACATAGCTTTCCAATTGTGCCCTATCATCTCCTGAAGGATATTGAGTCGCATCCCCAATTCTTGTGCAACTACCTAATCCTCTTGTTCCGGGGTCCTCTCTTAACTACCTCCGACGAATATGACACAGTGAAGAAAACAAAATATATCTCGCAACAGAAAAAGAAAGAAAACAGAAACTTAAAAATAGATATTTGAAAATCAAATACCAATCATACATGAAGTTTCAACCGTACCATGTGTTTCTTCTCTGTCGGAGCTTCCTCAGTGATAGTTGATAATTATACCTTTATAAGGGTCTTTGTCACAATAATATTCCATTCATCACAAATAAATAAACTTCATTAGAAGAAATGATGAAAATGACGAAGGATTGAAACAGATGATTTCCTTTTAATTCCTTATTTATTTTGAAGAAAGCTCATCACACGGGAAAAAATTGAAGAGTTGAAGGTTGTAACGGTTCGGGTAAAGAAATAAAATTGTAACGGTTGAAAATGTTGGTTTCTCTTTCCGTATATTTTGGAGATGCAAAGGCTTAATTTTTCAAATTTAATACTGGATTATTCTATTGAATTGAGTGAGAAAGAAACCAAAAAATTAACAAAATAGATAAATACATTTCCTTGTTTATGAGATGTGCCACATCATCTCTAAATGTCCCTCCTTTATATATATATATATATATATATATATATATATATATATATATATATACTAGGGTCTTTGTGGGGCATCAAGTCTGAAAAAGGGACTACATTTAAGGCATTGAATACACCATTAATTTGGAAGCTTGTGAAGAGAGAATCTTGCACTTTTGTAAGCTTTATGACTCTATTTATTGCTTTATTTTTGTATTTTAGTATGAGTAGCTAGTTTTAAATACTAAACTTGTGGACTCTAATTAATGGGTGTTTAACATTGAAAATATATATAATGGTTGGTTGATATTTATTCATTTCTTGTGTTTTATTTATTGTTGGTGGTTGCAAACATCAACTTATTCCATTTTACACTTGCTTTACTTGGAAAAGTGGGTTAGGGTTGGTAGAAGTGAATATCAAGAACTCAAGACATTAAACCTTGTTTAATAGAATCGCTTAGGAACAAGTGGGATAAATTGGTTGTTCTTAATTGCAACTCTTTTATATTTAGGAAAATCATAAAGAGAAAAATACTACCCAACCATTGGAAAATATTGGGTAGTCATTTAGAAACCATTTGCATATCAAAAGGACCTTCCATTAGAAATATATCATATTAACACTGATAGCATTACATTTCATTGATGGGGACACAACCTTGGTTTCCTTAATCAAATTAATCACATTCTTACAACAAAATAGTTATCTTGTTAAATCACAATTATATAATTCTCTTGTTAAGCTAAAGGAATGTAATTACGACTTAAGTCAAGTTTCACACTACTCAAGTAACATTTTCACACTTATTCCCTGTGGGATTTCAACCCAACCTTGTTGGGTTATTATATTTGACACAGACCGCCTTACACTATTTATTTAAAGTGTAATTTGAGCGCATCAGAAGGATAAAAGAAAATACACTCTCTTTCGGGGGAGTGTTTGTTGAATAATGCAATGCATAATGTGGCACCGGTATCGTACTTCCTTTCTTATTGCTTGTTTCCTACTTATCTGTTGTCACGAGCTTTCTAACCTTGATTTACTTTTCTACAGGCCAACTCCCTTACTTCCAAGGGCATTCAAAGATTGATTTTTGATAAACAAGAACTTACCTCCAAAGGGGATCAACTGTTAGCCGAAGAGAATCACCTTGTTATGCACCTCCCTGTGCTGGAGGCAAGAGCTACTGAGGCGGGCGAGGTCGAGGCCCGATTGTAGCAAAGTGAGCAAGAAGTGATGGCCCACAGCCAAGAAGTCACTCAATTACATGCACATCTTCAAGATGTTAAGGCTAAATGACCTGAACTTTAAGACGTTGTGCTTGCTGCTGTCGAGCGCGAGTCTGCCTCCGAGCAAAAAGTGAATAATTTGAAGACAATCTTGAACTCAAAAATCGAGGAGGCTAATGCCGCAGAGGATGAGAGGTCTAGGATGGAGGACAGATTTAAGAAGATTATGGAGCACAACCGGATTCATCTGTCTATGACTCATGATCTTGATGCTAGCCTAGGTGCTATGAGATCCGAGAGGGACGACCTTCAGGTCGAGGTTAACAGACATAAGTCAAAGCTTCAGTACCAAGAGGATTCCCTCGTATTCTAGAATACATACGTTATGTACCACATTAGTATAAAAACCTTGGAAGAGGCCAAAGCAGGCATTGTCGATATTGATGATTTCATCGCCAAGGCTCGAGAATTGGAGCTAACTGCCCGAGAATGTCTCCCTGCTCAGCCTACCGCAACCGACTCTTCGAGCACCGATTCTGAGGATTCAGGAACCGAGGATGAAATTGGAGAGAATGATGATGAATATCCAGGATTCGAACCGGCGGTTGATCCGCTTTCTTCCACCGGGGACGTAGAAGCCTCTCTCCCCCGGGCCCCGACGGTGATTATGCTTAGATTTTTCTTTTGTTATTTTTCTTTGTACGTTTTGATTATGCTAAAATCTTCATCGAGTTTGGCACCTTTGATAAATAAATAAGAATTTCGCTCAAGTGTTGTGCAAGATATATTTTCTTTGCATTGAATTAGTTAAAGATTTTCTGATTTCGGGCATAAATCCTTCCGGAATCAACCCTTTACTATGAGGGCTTCATAAGAGAGGGCCCTCTTATGTTTACAGTGTTCCTAAAGATGACGTCTCCTGTTCATTTCAGCACAGGCATTTGAAGTTTTTTGTTAACTTTCAAATAGTAAAATCAACTCATCGTTTGGACAAGAAAGAAGATAAAAATAAAAGAACTTTATTTTATTCCTTCTATATTTAAAAGTACATATGCACTCATTTGCTAAAAAGAAATTGCCAATACATATGGCTAACTTGAACAACTTATTTCTATGGGGCTGGACATGCAGTCCCATGTCCCGATGAGAAATTATTATTCCCAGGGTTCATAGTATCCGCTTTCTATGGATATCTTGTTGCCGTATTTTATAATATTCTCCCCTAGTGTTCGAATTTGAAATAAGCGAATTGGAATAGTGGAAGTCTTGCTTCATCGGTTGAAGCACTTGTGAGCGGTTAAATAGTCTTTGGTTTGATGGCAAGCTTTGCTTCCCATTAGGAATTTTCCATAGAGCCAAAGATTATTTAACCATCCCGTAGTGGTTTATCATTTCAATGCCTTGTCATGTAAAGGTCTTAATCTTACCGATGGTGTTTCTTTCGTAGTATGCTTTCCGTTGCTTCCTTGTTAAGAATCTTTCCAGAAAAACTCAATTGGGACAAAACTGGTTGAAGAAAAAAAGAGTGCAGCACATACTTTCAGTATTTGATGAAATCCATCAGTAGTAATACCTCTTGAGGTGAGTCACGTTCTAATTGCTGGGCAATTTAACTCCATCTTGATTTTCTAATTCCTACGATCCCTTACCAGTGACGGCTAAAACCCAATAGGACCTTCCCATGTTGGACCCAGCTTCCCTGCGTTGATTTCCAGAGTGTTCTAAGTAACATTCCTCACAACCAAGTCCCTGCATTCATCGAGCAAATCCAGCCTCACCAACAACGCCTCATTGTTTGCTTCCTCGTTTGCTAGGGAAAATAATAAGGTCGATTTTCCTACTTCCACCGGTATCAGAGCTTCCACGCCATACTCGAGAGAGAAAAGTGTCACTCTCGTACTCGATTTTGCCGTCGTTCGATATGCTCATAGCACACCCGGTAACTCTTTGGGCCATTTGCCTTTAGCAGCTTCTAACCTCTTTCTTAGGTTCTGGATAATCACCTTATTGGTTGACTCTGCCTTTCCATTAGCACTCGGATGGTACAGTGAGGATGTAATCCTCTTGATTTTCAAATCTTTGAGAAATTTTGTGACTTTGGAGCCTATGAAATGTGGTCTGTTGTCGCATGCGATCTCCTTCGATATTCTGAACCGGTAGATTATGTGGTCCCATAGGAAGTCAACCACTTTGCGCTCACTGATCTTTTGGTAAAGACCTGCTTCAACCAATTTAGTGAAGTAATCAGTTAGAATTAAAAGGAATCTTACTTTCCCAGGACTCAGTAGTAGCGGACCAACTATATCCATCCCCCATTTCATGAATGGCCACGGGGACAGTACCGAATGCAAGAGTTTTGCCGGTTGATGTATCAGTTGTGCATAGCGCTGGCATTTGCCGTATTTATGAATGAACATATTTGCGTCTTGTTCTATTCAGGGCCAGTAGTATCCTGCCCTAACCAGCTTTAATACCAACGGGTCTGCACCTGAATGGTTCTCGCAAATTCCTTCATGGATTTCTCTCATCACGTAGTCCACCTCTGATGCTCCTAAACATTGGGCCAATGGGCCTTGGTACGACCTCTTATATAATTGCCCATCCATTAGGCAGTAACGAGGCGCTTTGGTGCATAGTTCTCGGGGCGCCTTCAGGTCTTCAGGATATTTGCCATGCCGAAGATATTCGACTAAGTCATTCCTCTAGTCCTAGACCAAGTTGGTTATATTTACTTCACAATAGCCATCCACCTCTAGTACTATATGTAGAAGTTGAACGACAGTACCAGAGTTAGATCCTTTCATCTCCATAGACGATCCCAAATTAGCCAATGCATCCGCTTCCACATTCTCTTCTCCCGAGATGTGTATGATCGACCATTCCCTAAATCATTCAAGCAATGCATGAACCTTGTTCACATATTGTTGCATGCGTTCCTCCTTTGTATCAAAAATCTCGTACACTTGGTTTAACACAAACTAGGAATCACATTTGATCTATATGACCTCGGAGCCAAGTCCCCTGGCTAGTTCGAGCCCTGCAACCAAAGCCTCATACTTGACTTCATTGTTAGTTAATGGAACAGTCTTAATGGCCAGCCTCACGGTTTCTCTCGAAGGCGTAAATTAGAACCACTCCGAGCCCAGACCCTTTTATATTGGAAGCTCCATCTGTAAATAAGGTCCAAAATCCTTATGTCGTTTTTGACACCAACACTGCCTCTTTAGCAGCCAGGGACGTTAATACGGGACTGAAATCGGCCATAAAGTCGGCCAAAACTTGTGACTGATCGCAGTCCTAGGCTTGTATTCAATATCAAACTCACTAATTTCGACTGCCCATTTAGTCAACCAGTCTGACAACTCAGGCTTGTGAAGAGCATTCAATAATTGTTTGCTTTCTCCCAATTTTGATAGTAACAGGGGGCTTGATAGGTAGTGTTTCAAGTCCATCAACACCTGTTGGCATTCCAAAGTCCATTCGAAATTGTTCTGCTTCTTCAGAAGTGAGAAGAAGTGGTCACATTTTTCCAAGGACCAAGAGATGAACCTGCTTAAAGCGGGTAATCTCCTGGTTAGCCTTTGTACTTCTTTTACGCTCATTAGATGGTCCGGAATGTCTTCGATGGCTTTGATTTTATCGGGATTTACCTCGATCCCTCTTTGCAAGACCAAAAATCCCAAGAACTTATCGGAGCCAACCCCGAATGTACATTTTTCTGGGTTTAGCTTCATGTTATGCTTCCTCAAGATATCGAATGTCTCTTGGAGGTGTTTCAAATGATCACCTATATTCAAAGACTTGACTAACATGTCATCGATATATACTTTTATTGTTTTGCCTATTTTCTTCTCGAACATCTTGTTCACGAGCATTTGATAAGTGGCTCCAACGTTTTTGAGCCCGAACGGCATCGCATTATAACAATATATGCCAAAGTTCATTATGAACGAAGTTTATTCCTGATCCTCCGGGTTCATCTTGATTTGATTGTACCCGGAGTAGGCATCAAGGAAACTCATTAACCCGTGCTCGGCCTGCATCAATCATTTGATCAATGTTTGGCAATGGGAATGAGTCTTTAGGGCAAGCCTTATTTAAGTCCTTATAATCTACGTACATTCTAAATTTGTTATTCTTATTTGGAACCACAACTACATTAGCTAACCATTCGGAATATTTAACCTCCCAGATGAACCGATGTCGAGAAGTCGAGTTTCTTTAAAAAACCTATGTCTGACCTCGGCTATTGAGCGTTTCTTTTGCCTTATCGGTGGCAAGTTCAAGTTCATGCTTAGTTTGTGCATGGACACCTCTAGTGGGATATCTGTCATATCCGAGTGCAACTATGCAAAACAATCGATGTTAGCTTTAAGAAATTTAATAAATCCTGACCTGAGTTCGGGATTGAGTACGGTTCCCAAATGAAACTTCCTTTTCAAGAATTCTTCAAAAAAAGCCAGTTGCTCGAGTTCTTTTGTGGTGGACTTGGTTGTATTTTTCTCCTCCGGTACTTGAAAGTACCTCGGTAACTGGTGGGATTCCGATGACTCCTTGCCTTCATCTTTGTTGGTCAGGGGAGAAGACGTCGGTTTCGATAATTGCTATTTTGTGGGCTCCTTCCTTTTGCTACTGGAAATTGACACTGCTTTTATCTCTTTTGCAGCCCGTTGATCTCCTCTTATCTGCTTGATTCCTTCTGGAAATTTCAACAGTTGATGATATGCTGAGGGAACAACCTTCATCTCATGTAACCATGGTCTTCCGAGCATTAGGTTGTAACCCATTTCGCTGTCTACCACTATAAATAAGGTATTCTTGGTTACCCCTTCAGCGTTCGTGGGCAATATGATCTCTCATCGTGTTGTCACACTTGACAAGTTGAACCCCACGAGGAGCTTTATTGCTGGAATGATACTTCCTGTTAACTTTGCTTGCTCCAGCACTCTCCATAGAATGATGTTGGCTGAGCTTCCTGGGTCAACCAATTGCGTTTAATCTTAAAATCTAAGACATTGAGATAAATTACCAGAGCGTTATTATGTGGCAGAAGAAATCTGTCAGCGTCTTCCTCCGTGAAGGTGATGTCATCTTTGGCTATCTCCCAGAGTCTCTTATTGTGGGTCACTAATGTCTTTGTTTACTTGGCCGTCGAGAAAGTTACGCCATTGATTTCATTCCCTCCGAGAATCATGTTGATAGCCAACCGAGAAGGGTCTTATGCTATCTTTGAAGGCTCCGCATTATCCCGGCTACGACCGTAATTGTTCTTGGCTTGGTCGCTCAAGAACTCCCTGAGATGGCCGTTCTTCAAAAATGCTGCCACCTGTTTATGCAGATGTCAGGACCCTAAACCCAGACCCGATCGTGATGGCGCCTCTCGTGAAGACAAGGCCAGCCGACACAATTCCAATTCGAAGTCAAACAGCTAAACAGCAATAAAACTGGCTCAAATATGATTTAATAATACTAAGTAGCAGATAATATAATAACAATGCGGAAATACAACCCAAACACAGCCCAAACCGTGGGTGTCACTAGTCATGAGCATCTACTAATGCCTAAATACAATTGACAAAGTCTGAAATGTACTAAGTGCAGACTAATGAAATAAAGAGGGAGGAAAGCAGTGCTACGAGCGCCGGCAGCTACCTTGCTAAACTCAGATGACTCTGCCTCCGATCAACCAATACCCGCTACCAGGTTCAGAAAAATACCTGAATCTGCACACAAGGTGCAGGGAGTAAAGTGAGTACTTCCAACTCAGTGAGTAATAATCATAAATAAAGACTGAGTGATAAGAAAGCACGAAAAGTGCATCAACATGCTGTATAGAAGCAGTTCAAAAACCAGTAGGGATGCAATGAAGCTGTAAACTCCCTTAAAACATCTTAGCTCAGTTTAAAACTTCTTTGAAAATGGCTTTTTCAACAATTACGCAAATGAATGCAGGACAACTAGTGCAGATAGGCACAGAAATCCGCCCCTCGGGCACAAATATACAATCCTTTTCGTAGCTTAAAAACTTCAGTTTAAATGAAAGATTATTTAAAACATTTGCTCAACATTTTTCATAAAGGCTCAGTCTAAAGATGAGTGAAAGCAGTAATTAAATCACCATGTTCAATGGAAACTCACTTTAAAGAGGAGTGAAGACCGTAAATTCATAACTAGCCCCTCAGGCAAAACATCACTCCTGTACATGTATATATCTCTATATATAGCCCCTCGGGCAAGCCTCTTAGTCACTCGTGACTCAACTCTTACCAATCACCGCTCACACTCAGCACTCACACTCAATAGCTACCATATAGTAACCGCTGCAGCGTGCAGCCCGATCCATATATCGCTGCGGCGTGCAGCCCGATCCATATATATATATATATATATATATATATATATTGATGCAGCGTGCAGCCCGATCCATAAATATGAAACCCTCATATCCAGGCCCTCGGCCTCTCTCAGTCATTGACCTCACTATCAGACCCTCGGTCTATCTCAGTCATTAACCTCACTATCAGACCCTCGGTCTATCAGTAAATCAGGGAACTCAGCCCAAACAGTTGTTCATATTTTAAAGAAGTAAAGTGATAAAACCAGATTTAATAATAAACGGGTAAAACATGACTGAGGTGATGCTTTCAAACAAATAGAGTGAGGAAAAATAGTAAAAATGCCCCTAAGGGTCTCAACATGTCGGCACAAGGCCCCAAACATGGCATACAACCCAAATTATAATATAAATCTCTAGAAATATGGAATATCATAAGATTTCAAATCAAATACGCAACTTAATAGTCGTACGGGACGGACCCAGTCACAATCCCCAATAGTGCACGACCCCACGCTCGTCATCAAGCGTGTGCCTCACCTCAATATAGCACTACGATGTGCAATCCGGGGTTTCAAACCCTCAGAACATCATTTACAACCATTACTCACCTCGATCCGGTCCAAGCTCTAGCCCGCGATGCCTTTGCCCGCACGAATCGACCTCCGGATTCTCCAAATCAAGCCACAATCAGACGAGGGCATCAAAATATGCTAAGGGAACGAAGCCCAAGCGAAAACAATCAATAAAGGGCACAAATCTTGAAATTACCAAAACCTAACCCCCGGGCCCACGTCTCGAAACTCAGAAATTTTCACATTAATAGATTCTTCATCTCCCCACGAGTTCATATATATCAAGAATACTAAAATCGGAGTCCAAATCACCCCTCAAATCCTCATTCGAAGGCCTCTTAAACTCAAGCCCTAATCCCCAATTTTTCTTCCTTAATCTCCACTAAAACCATGATTAAACAATGGAAAAATGATCTTAAACCCAAACAAATAAGCTTAGGGAACTTACCCAACTGATATCTTTTGATTCCCCTTGGAATCGTATGCCTTAGCCTCTTTTCCGTCTTAAAAAATGATGAACTTAGCAAAATTTCGCGAAGAAGAAAATATATACCTTCTGACCAGGGATTTTCGCATCTGCGATTCCTTAACCGCTTCTGCGGTATCGCATTTACGGTCTAAACCTCCGCTTCTGCGGAATCACTTAAGGATCTAAAAACCGCTTCTGCGACTAAAATCTCGCATCTGCGACATCGCTGATGCGGTCACCATACCGCTTCTGCGGTCCCTGCCCATCTGACCCTCTTTCGCCTCTGCGATAAAATACCCGCATCTGCGGCGCCGCATCTGCGGTCCCCAAACCGCAGATGCGAAAATGCCAGAAGCAGCAAATCTAAAGCTGCAATCAACATCTAACTTCTCCGTTAAGCACCCGAAATCACCCCGAGACCCCCGGGGCCTCAACCAAAGGCACAAACGTAACCTAATACCTTATTCAAACTTGTTCCAATCCTCAAGACACTTCAAACAACATCAAATCAACCAAAACACCTCGGATTCAAGCATAAGTTTCTAAAAACTTCCGAATTCCGCTTTTGATCAAAAACCCAACCAAACCACGTCCGAATAACCTGAAATTTTGCACATGCATCCCAAATGACACAACGAAGCTATAGCCACTATCGGAATTCGATTCCGACCCTTATATCAAAATCTTGCCTACCAACCGGAAATCGCCAAAATCTCAATTTCGCCAATTCAAGCCTAATCCTTCCACGGACTTCCAAAATGCATTTTGGTCACGCTCCTAAGTCCCAATTCACCTAACGGAGCTAACCAAATCATAAAAATTCCGATCCGAGATCGTATACAAGCAAGTCAAATATTGGTCAAACCTTTCAAATTTCAAGCTTCAAACTGAGAACTGTTCTCCCAAATTCATTCCGATTACCCTGAAAACCAAATCCAACGGTTTATATAAGTCATAATATACTACACGGGGCAAGTCATGCCCGAGAACTGGCGAGCAAAGTGCAAAAGCTCAAAACGACTGGTCGGGTCGTTACATCCTCCCCCACTTAAACATACGTTCGTCCTCGAACGTGCCCAGAGTTGTTCCAAAAGCCAACCACTCGCTTAATCGCCTTACCATGTATATACCCGGGGGTGATCCCCCGTCACCCTATCTCATATAGGTCCGAGAACACATAGAAACTGAAATTTCACAATCCAATCTAGCCCATAAACCATAGAACCACATTTCCACTTCTGAAATATTCAATGCGATCAGAATCCCACATTTATGCTGGGAATAAGCCCGAACGAGCTGTAATAACCCATACAACACATATACTGCCAATTACATGATATACCACATAACCAAACGCTTGCAGCGATAACTTCTAATCATAACAGCCGCACGCAACAACCGAATACAGATAGAAACCTCTTATCCACTGAAGTCTCATTCCAACACTTTTATATACTGCCAATGATAAATAAAATACACAGTAAGCCATAACCATTTCTTAGATCAACCATTCATGAAGCCACTTCTCCTTCGGCAAAGACCATAGCAAATTTCTGAGCCGAACCTCGATATTTATCCTTCCAACATGCTGAAATCGAATCCATTGTATTCATTAAAGATCCCAACGACCTTACATAATTCCAACACAACTACTCTGGTGACCTGACACGTTAATACAGACTAAAGTCACAACTTGCGCAATACGCGCACCAATAAGCAACAATCCGAACATACTCAAATCATGAAAAATGACTCAATTGGAAGAGCTGAACCTCAAGCTCCCCATGCTCGAAATAGTCAACCACACGCAATTTGATGTCTGGAACCAAAACAAATCACATCCCCACGGTGAAGCAAACAACATACACCACACAACCCGAAAGGACATAACCGATACGCCATCCGCGGAGCAATATCCAATACTCTTCCCGCTCGACTTCCACTATGAAACCTCAATAGAATCGCACCATATGTGCCTATAACCAACAAGTCACAACACCTCGCAACACAGAAAGGTAACTCATAGACCTCCCCAGATTACTAATAAGCTCAATAACAATCGAATCAACACATCCCTCAATAATGCAATCTGGAGCCAACCAAGCCGAATAAAATTAGAACACACATCCACATTGGCCTGCCAATGGACCTCTTACAAAGGTAACCCTGAAGCTGCTCCATCAACTCCTTTAACTCTGCCGGTGCCATACGATACGGTGCCCGGCATCAAATCAATACCAAAATCAACAACCTTGTCCGGCGACATGCTCGACCACAAGAAACACATTCGAAAAGTCCCTCACCACCGGAACTGAATCAATATGAGGAGCCTCTGCACTGACATCCATCACGAGAGCCCAAATAAGGAATCCAATCCTTCCCAGCCCTCCGCTGGGTCCACTCTACCAAGAACATAATCCGTCGAACCTCGCCACTCAATCCGTGGCATTCCCGGCATAGCCAACATTGTCGCCTTAGCGCAATAGTCCAGAATAACACAACACAAAGACAACCAGTCTGTACCCAATATTACATACAAGATCTATCATACCAAGCAGCAAAAGATCCACTCGAGTCTCCAAACCCCGATAGTCACTACACAGTGCCGATACACACGACCCGTAACCACAACATAGCCTGAATATGACAACTCCCAGTCTCCAACTCCATGTAGCATACGAATCACCATACTTGATCCCAATTTCGCCGTCCGAATACATACCACACCTCTAATATCCAATCATTCCACGAGAGATACTCTAACATTCTTCTGTGCCTCCAAGCAAACTCTGATATAGGCAGTCGATCTAACAAGAAAGTGCCGCAATACTACCGAAGTACCCTCAACTTAATCACATTGCCTTTTTCTGAAACATATACCCTCGTCAAATTACCTACAATTAGCAATACCATTTTTCTTAATCATCTGAGGATCATTTCCCTAATCATCTGAAGCTCATTTCTCTAATTATCTGAAGCTACCCGCTGCCTAAGAGTTTTATGACCTTCCTTTCAGAACTGAACCGCAACCTTACACACGCAATCTCAATCCTCCACAACGTACCGCATATACCATACCATCCTAGGATAACGTGAGAACTTCATATCTCTTCCGAGCTACAAACATTTACGTACTCAACTAGCCAAGAACTTTCCATTAGAACCCATCTAGGAGAAATCACTATACATCCCATGCTCCTCATGCCAGTAGAAGATATACATCTCTAACCGTGGTAGAAACCGTCAAGAACTCTCCTGATTCCTTTTGCACAAAACTGAACCGTCGGGTCTGAATCCTTCTAACTCAACCAACTACGCAGGCCACTATCACCCAAGAGCATTGCATTGAAACACTTGTAAAACTCATTACCTTGTAAACACCCAAAGAACTAATCATATCCTTACCATACCGATCTGGCCTCCCTTATGGTTTACCTCCACTTGATACTCCTTCTTGCTGTAACATCACATTTCCTCAACCCAAACTTACCACACGAGACCCAAGCATAATACCACACAGCCTAAGGCTCACAACCCGCTGAATACTCTTTTAAATGTTCCCAAAAAACACCACTTTCAAGATACTTACCCTGGAAGGACTTACTGCGAATCCAAAGCCATTACCTTCACCTTCCCGATACTGATATATAGAATCCCATAGTTAATATAGAAAATACCACAAGTCTAGCCATCTTCCACTGAAAACTCAGTTTCTAGCCACAAGTACAACTTGAAAGACTCCAATTATTGCACGCAAAATTTTGAACATAATGGAACTATTCTCCAGAGTCATCCACTCTACTCAAACCGCAGTTTGATTGATTAAACGAACCGAACAACCTGTGCTTCATTAGCACTCCGACACTGCAGAATGTAACTTCATTCCAATGAAACCAAGCAACTTCCTACCCTATGCACCGGGCATTCCTTACCAACAATAACTCAAGTCATTCCCCGATTCTCGTACACCCATAAAGCATAACATAACCTTTATTGAAATTTCCTTTACTCGAGCCATAACTGATTCACAAATACGCCTCGAACTGGAACCATTATAGCACATAACCATGCAATCAACTATTTAATAGCAGACTCCCCCACTTGGCTCGAAGCCATAGATCAAAACACATGCCATCATTCATAACGCATATACTTTATTGCTGCCATAATACCATAGTGAGATTTACTCAACCCTTCCTAAGATCGTGGAACACAGACTATCTGGTACTTCATATCTTCTGCAAATCTCGCATTTACTCTCGTAGTCATTAGACCCACTCTCTTGAGCGACCCAAATTAAATTCACACATATATTTCACTTGTAACTGGGGCCTTCTAACCGACAACATAAGGATCACATAACTCCAGAACACTTCACAGGAGATAACCCACCTGCTTCGCCCTAAACTAACATTTATACATACCTTCCACCGTCATAACCATTACGCAGTCACTTAGTCTTCCTGAGTCTGAACTCATACCGCAACATGAAATTTACTTCACTCCCCACTAGGAAACATGAAAAGATTCTTCACGCACCCATAACTCGGGGCTATACATCCAATCACAATGGAAATCAAACACCTAATAGATCATCTATCCTCCAGCAGACCCTTCTCGTCGCTTCCAAATCATATGATCACATCTTGCAGTCACATCACCCTCATCACGTACTAGCCAGTCATTACTTCCCTTAATAGGGGCACAACGGCACATATAGATCCAGAAATACGTGCTCACGCAAGCAAACGCTCGGGGCTCAAGCTATAGGTAACAATCCGGCCTCAAGTCTTTCTAGACTGGCCCAACATCAACACACATAGATCACATCTCGCCCCTCGATCAGGGAATCACAAGCCATCGATGCACATCTGATACTGAGCGCTCGTTCGCGCATACGAATGCATGGAAGGAGTTCAAAGAGTTATATTTCAAGCTAAATCAAGGACGCACGATAAAAATTCAAGAATGTGAAGTTTTCCTAAAGGTTTTGCAGCCTCCCAAGGATAAATACAGACGTCTCCGTACCGATCCGCGAGACTCTACTAAACCTGCTCATGACTCGTGAGACCTATGTAACCTACGCTCTGATACCAACTTGTTGTGACCCTAAACCCAAACCCGATCGTGATGGCGCCTCTCTTGAAGACAAGGCCAGCCGACACAATTCCAATTCGAAGTCAAATAGCTAAACAACAATAAAACTGGCTCAAATATGATTTAATAATACTAAGTAGCAGATAATATCATAACAATGCGGAAATACAACCCAAACACAGCCCAAACCGTGGGTGTCACAAGTCATGAGCATCTACTAATGCCAAAATACATCTGACAAAGTCTGAAATGTACTAAGTGCAGACTAATGGAATAAAGAGGGAGGAAAGCAGTGCTGCGAGCGCCGGCAGCTACCTTGCTAAACTCCGATGACTCTGCCTCCGATCAACCAATACCCGCTATCGGGTTCAGAAAAATACCTGAATCTGCACACAAGGTGCAGGGAGTAAAGTGAGTACTTCCAACTCAGTGAGTAATAATCATAAATAAAGACTGAGTGATAAGAAATCACGAAAAGTGCATCAACATGCTGTATAGAAGCAGTTCAAAAACCAGTAAGGAAGCAATGAAGCTGTAAAATCCCTTAAAACATCTTAGCTCAGTTTAAAACTTCTTTGAAAATGGCTTTTTCAACAATTACGCAAATGAGTGCAGGACAACTAGTGCAGATAGGCACAGAAATCCGCCCCTCGGGCACAAATACACAATCCTTTTCGTAGCTTAAAAACTTCAGTTTAAATGAAAGATTATTTAAAACATTTGCTCAACATTTTTCAATAAAGGCTCGGTCTAAAGATGAGTGAAAGCAATAATTAAATCACCATGTTCAATGGAAACTCACTTTAAAGAGGAGTGAAGACCGTAAATTCATAACTAGCCCCTCAGGCAAAACATCACTCCTGTACATGTATATATCTATATATATAGCCCCCCGGGCAAGCCTCTTAGTCACCCGTGACTCAACTCTTACCAATCAGTGCTCACACTCAGCACTCACACTCAATAGCTACCATATAGTAACCGCTGCGGCGTGCAGCCCGATCCATATATCGCTGCGGCGTGCAGCCCGATCAATATATATAGTCGACTGCGCTCACTGGGGCTGTGCAAACTCCAGAGGGGCTCCTACAGCCCAAGCGCTATATCGCTGCGGCGTGCAGCCCGGTCCAACATATCGCTGCGACGTGCAGCCCGGTCCATTTACATATATATATATTGATGCGGCGTCCAGCCCGATCCATAAATATGAAACCCTCACATCCAGGCCCTCGGCCTCTCTCAGTCATTGACCTCACTATCAGACCCTCGGTCTATCTCAGTCATTAACCTCACAATCAGACCCTCGGTCTATTAGTAAATCAGGGAACTCAGCCCAAACAGTTGTTCATATTTTTAAGAAGTAAAGTGATAAAACCAGATTTACTAATAAATGGGTGAAACATGACTGAGTGATGCTTTCAAACAAATAGAGTGAGGAAAAATAGTAAAAATGCCCCTAAGGGTCTCAACAGGCCAGCACAAGGCCCCAAACATGGCATACAACCCAAATTATAATATAAATCTCTAGAAATATGGAATATCATAAGATTTCAAATCAAATACGCGATTTAATAGTCGTATGGGACGGATCCAGTCACAATCCCCAATAGTGCACGACCCCACGCTCGTCATCAAGCGTGTGCCTCACCTCAATATAGCACTACGATGTGCAATCCGGGGTTTCAAACCCTCAGAACATCATTAACAACCATTACTCACCTCGATCCGGTCCAAGCTCTAGCCCGCGATGCCTTTACCCGCACGAATCGACCTCCGGATGCTCCAAATCTAGCCACAATCAGACGAGGGCATCAAAATATGCTAAGGGAACGAAGCCCAAGCAAAAACAATCAATAAAGGGCACAAATCTCGAAATTACCAAAACCCGACCCCCGGGCCCACGTCTCAAAACTCGGAAATTTTCACATCAATAGATTCCTCATCTCCCCACGAGTTCATACATATCAAGAATACTAAAATCGGAGTCCAAATCACCCCTCAAATCCTCATTCGAAGGCCTCTTAAACTCAAGCCTTAATCCCCAATTTTTTTTCCTTAATCTCCACTAAAATCATGATTAAACAATGAAAAAATGATCTTAAACCCAAATAAATAAGCTTAGGTAACTTACCCAACTGATATCCTTTGATTCCCTTTGGAATCCTATGCCTTAGCCTCTTTCCCGTCTTCAAAAATGATGAACTTAGCGAAATTTCGCGAAGAAGAAAATATATACCTTCTGACCAGGGATTTTCGCATATACGATCCCTTAACCGCTTCTGCGGTATCGCATTTGCGGTCTAAACCTCCGCTTCTGCGGAATCACTTAAGGATCTAAAAACCACTTATGCGACTAAAATCCCGCATCTGCGACATCGCAGATGCGGTCACCATACCGCTTCTGCGGTCCCTGCCCATCTGACCCTCTTTCGCCTCTACGATAAAATACCCGCATCTGCGGCGCCGCATCTGCGGTCCCCAAACCGCAGATGCGAAAATGCCAGAAGCAGCAAATCTGAAGCTGCAATCAACATCTAACTTCTCCGTTAAGCACCCGAAATCTCTCCGAGACCCCTGGGGCCTCAACCAAAGGCACAAACGTAACCTAATACCTTATTCAAACTTGTTCCAATCCTCAAGACACTTCAAACAACATCAAATCAACCAAAACACCTCAGATTCAAGCCCAAGTTTCTAAAAACTTCCGAATTCCGCTTTTGATAAAAAACCCAACCAAACCACGTCCGAATAACCTGAAATTTTGCGCACACATCCCAAATGACACAACGTACCTACTGCCACTCTCGAAATTCCATTCCGACCCTTATATCAAAATCTCGCCTACCAACCGGAAATCGCCAAAATCTCAATTTCGCCATTTCAAGCCTAAACCTTCCACGGACTTCCAAAATGCATTCCGATCACGCTCCTAAGTCCCAATTCACCTAATGGAGCTAACCAAATCATAAAAATTCCGATCTGAGATCGTATACAAGCAAGTCAAATATTGGTCAAACCTTTCAAATTTCAAGCTTCAAATTGAGAACCGTTCTTCCAAATTCATTCCGATTACCCTAAAAACCAAATCCAACCTTTACATAAGTCATAATATACTACACGGGGCAAGTCATGCCCGAGAACTGGCGAGTAAAGTGCAAAAGCTCAAAACGACCGGTCGGGTCGTTACATCAGATCTGGGCAGTCCCCAGTTCTATGTCCATAAGTCCCATGATATTCGCACCATAAGTTAGGGTCCCTCTGCTGGTATCGAATCTGATTGGCTTTGGGAACCGTTCTTCTTTGATATTCCTCATCGCTAATACCAATTCCACTATGCTGATGTTGAAATTGTAATCCAATAACTTGGGATACGTGCAATCCTGAACCCCCGATACCTCTTTTTCTTGTTAACTATCGTTGTTCCGGCCACTGTTAGTTCTTCTGTCGGGGGTGAACCTATTCGAGGTCCGAAACCCTTTGTTGTCGTGTCCTTCGGTTCTTTCGTATGGCAGGAAACGACCTTTAGAAAATCGTCGGTCCACATCAAAATTGCTTTTGAACTTATCTAGGTTCTTGTTTCAGTCCAGTACCTTGGTTGATGTCGGGAACCCGAGCTAATCGTCTTCTATCCTTAATTTTGACTCATAACGGTTATGAACATCTGCTCATGTAGTCTCTTGGAATTCGAGCAGGCTTTCCTTCAGCTTTTTGGGAGGCGTCAGAGCTCCTCAGATTCACACCCTTTGTGAACACCTCCACTGCACACTCGTCCTATACGGCCGGTAACAGTATCCTTTCTTTTTAGAATCTGATCACGAATTCACGTAATAATTCGAACTCACCTTGTGCGATCCTAAATATGTCCGCCTTCCTCTCTTGAACCTTTCTGGCCCCCACATGGGCTAATGATTGAATCTACAGGTATTTCAAAAGAGTTAACTGAGTTTTCAGGTAAAATTGAATACCATGTCAGGGGCCCCATCGTGTGGGTTTCTCCAAACTTCTTCAGTAGAACCGATTCGATCTCATGTTGAGCCAAATCGTTCCCTTTCACAGTTGCGGTATAAGTTGTGATGTGCTCCTGTGGGTCCGAAGTCCCTTCGTATTTTGGTATGTCTGGCATCTTGAACCTCTTTGGAATTAACTCCAGTGCTGCGCTCAGTTTAAATGTCAACTGAGTGTATTTTTTCGAATCTGGGTCCTTCAGAACTGGAGGTGCACCTGGAATCTGATATATTCGGGCGTTAAACTTCTTCGCGTTTTGAATCTATCCGTTCGTTCATTTCCCTCATAAATCTCATGAGCTCGGTTTTAAAAGGATCATTCCTGTTACCATTACCATATCTGCTACCGGTCCCCCCGGCACCTTCGAAGCTGACCTCACCCTTGGGGTATTGTTATCAACTCTTTGGGCCGTCTGATTTGTAGGAATGTCGAAAGGAACTGGACCCCTTCTGTTGGCATTGTTGGAAGCGTCTGACAACGCTTGCTTCAACTCCGTCATCACCTGATCCTGTCTTGAAAGGTGACCCATGATGGCATTATGTTGCTCTCTTAGGATTTTAACTGCTATCACAATGTTTTCCTCTTCCGCGCCATCGCGAGTTGGCTCCCGTATATGCCGGGGGTACTGTCCCCCACGAACCGGGGTTACCTCATCCCCTTCGTTATGGGTGTCGCTGATTGAATCCTCATGTTGAGGCAAATTCGTGTCCCTCAACGTTGTGCGATGTTGACATCATTAGCTGCCATTTTCGATTTCTTGCTAAGAAAAAAATCAAATAAGTTAGTAATAAATGCAAGGATCAACTCAATTGCGTAACTGTCTAAGACCTACGGTGGGCGCCAAACTGTTTACCCGTAAAATGGTACAGTTAAATTTGTTACGTGGTTTATAGACAAGCGAATTGATTTGATCCAGGAATAGAAATAAAGAAGATTAAAAGTAAGACTTAGCGATTAAAATTGAAGAGATGGCAAGCTTGGCTCAGAGAACAGTATCTCCGAGGACAGAAGTAAGAGCAATGTAAAAAGCAAATAAAGTTGTTTTAATAGAGAGTGAAAGTACAATACAACATAAGTTTTGCTCCGAATCTCCTACCCCCTTACAATGGTTGTTGAGTTCCTAGGATCAAGCCCCTCTTAGATGATAATAAAGGGGGCATTGATAATATGTAACAATAGGCCATGAATGCAAATATTCTCTGCAACGGCTATCCATTTAATGTTAGGGAACATTCTTCATTGAATGCTATCCGATGACAAACATTCAAACTGCTCCCGTTAACCAGGTTCCTTTTGGAGTTTATCCGATACTAACAACAGCTATTGTTCCCAGTATTGGTTGTCATGTGAATGGTCTTTTTCTTGTCTTCGGTTTCACGTAGCGTGCTATCATTTAATCATTTATTATGGACCAATCTTACTATATATAGCATGTACCAAAAAGAGTTGATTATTATTGATGCGATTTTATCCTGCATGTATGTGTAAAATTTTAATTTCATCGAATTCGTTGTTTCCTTTATATCTTCTTGGTCAACTACAAGAAAAATCTAAGAAAACTAACGAAAATCCAAGTTGTATCAATGTACTATGCTGTTCGTAAAATAACAAATGAATAAAAATAATGTGCTATCATTCTGTTGTAGAACACGTCCATTCTATTTTTTAAAAATCCCTTTATTCATTTCCATTATATTTTCTCCTGGTGTTTGGAAAATATTGCTTAAGATTAGTCCTTCTATATTTATGCTGATTTTAACCAACTTTAGCTTATTACCTAGCCGACACTTTCGTAAAAATAGCACGGTATAGCCGGTTTTCGGAATGTTCAATCAAAAATAGCCAGCGTTTACCAAGTCAATGAAAAATAGCCACTATTTTGCTGCAATAGAGACCAGGCCAGCATAATATACTGGAGTTCGGTGCACTTGTGTATGAATTCCAGCATATTATATGCTGGATCGGTATACTTTGCTGGCTCCAGTATAATATACTGGAGACTGGAGCACCGGTGCTCCAAACTCCAGTATATTATACTGGACCAATATACTTGCTGAAACTCCAGTATATTATGCTGGAGTTCTAGTGTACTTATGCTGGAACTCCATCATATTATGCTGGAGTTCCAGCATATTTATTCTGGAACTCCAGTATAATATGCTGGAGTTCAAGTATACTTATGCTGGAACTCCAGCATAATATACTGGAGTATTTTCCGGGTTTTGAACAGTGTTTTCGCTCAGATTTATCTTTATATAAAAAGTGGCTAAATTTCGATTACTTTTGAAATTGGGCTATTTTTGAACGACCAGTTGTAAATCTGGCTATTTTTAAAATTTACCCGACACTTTCTTCTGTAATCCATAGATCAACTCTTCCTTAATTAGGAATTAAAAAAGAGAAGAGGAGAAATAGTCAAAAAAACACTTTGCTTTCTTTAACAAGCAGAAAGGAAAGTTTTGACCAGACACATGAACAGCTTAGTTTCGTACAAGCTTAGGGTTGACATCCTTTTCAAGTCTTTGCTTATTTTTGCATGCAACGCCTTAGCAGAAGATACAACTTGGAATATAAAAACCAAACAAGAGTAGACAAACTATTTGTTATTTAACATCATATTTAAAGGACTTAAATGACTTAACAAACCTTTGATCTATACAAAGCCATGACTAGATATTGATACAGCAAGATCTTTAATTTGTTATTTCAACCATAACAAGTGGAACTTCTTAGAAAATCTTCCAAATGGTTGCCAGTACGTACTACAATAACAGAATTAACAAGAAAAAAGAAGTGTTTCTTCTTCCGTGATTTTCAGGGCCTAAATCATCTGAATTTGATATGTGAAAATTTTGGGATTACTAATAATATATAACACGCACTTTTTGTCATATCAACTAATTAGTTTAGTTAGCAAGATCGAGTGTTTTCATGAAAATTGAGACGGTGACCAAACTACGTTCTCCAAGATTCTTGGTCAGTTTAGTTTAGAAAAGATTTTCATAATTTTTTCCAAAAATCAAAATTATTTAAGGTAGTTTAATTCAAAAGAATAAATTATGGTATTTGAAACTCAAACCAATCAAAAATAGTTTCTGAAACCAAAATCAAAAGCAAGTTTTCATCCTCCAACATATCACTTTCAAAATTCAAAAATCCGAAAACACAACTTGTCCCCAAATTTGTATTTTAAAAATTTAAGCCAAAACCAAATCCAAAGTTTAAAGTTTGGACCAAATGTTTTTAGGTTGACTTTTGGAACCCAAATGTAGCCATGCATTGAGGAACAAGGCATGTTAACACAGCCAAGTGGCCATGTATGCATGCTAGACTCAAGGGGGCCAAAACCATATAGTATTATACATTAAAAGGTAATTTCACTCTCAAGTTTTACCCTAACATACAAGACCATTATAAAAAACATGCATGCCAAGATCATATCACTATACCATTGAGAATAACTTCCTACATTAATCTTCCTAGTTCAATCTGCAGAAATGGCTCAAACCAGTTTCTGCCTTCTCGCCGCCGTCCTCCTCCTCCTCCTTCTGGTGGTTTTGGCCGAGGGCGGACCTCCTAAACCTATGAAAGTGAAATGCCAAGACAGGAAATTCCCCAGTTGTTATCACAAAGATCTTTTCTGCCCAATTACTTGCCCACGTACATGTATAGCTGACTGTGACTCATGTCAACCTGTTTGTGTTGCACCACCACTTCCACCACCAAAACCTCGTTCACCTAAGAAAGTGAAATGCCAAGACAAGAAATTCCCTAGTTGTTATCACAAAAGCTTTGCCTGCCCTACCAATTGCGCACGTACATGTGTAGCTGATTGTGTCTCATGTCAACCTGTTTGTCTTGTTCCAACACCACTTCCACCACTATCCCCTCCATTCACTCCCTCTCCTCCTCTTACCCCTAATTACTCACCACCACCTCCACCACTAGCTCCGCCTCCTCCTCCTCCTACCCCTAACTCACCTCCACCACTAGCTCCACCATTGGCTCCTCCTCCTCCTCCTCCTACCCCTAACTCACCACCACCGTCAGATCAAGCTGCAGGTGGAAAGAGAGTTTATTGCAAGAATAAGTTGTACCCTCAGTGCTACCGTCAGGAGTATCAATGTCCTAGTGCTTGTCCGGATACTTGTGAAGTTGACTGTGTCACTTGCAGCCCTGTTTGTAGTAAGATCCTTATCTCCATTAACAACTACTAGTAATTTCTCTTGTCTATTGAATAGTAATCCTCTGTTCGTTCGAAAAAGATTGACACATTTATAAATATTCTTTAATGTCAAACTTCTCGTTTTTTCCTTGGTGACACGCTCTTATATTCATAGAAATGTCATGCATGTTATAACACCCATATAAGCTAGAATATGATATGTCATCATGTTTGATAACCATCTTTTTTCTAACTGCCAAATCCAATATCAGTAATGCATATTAAAAAATGCTCGGAAATAGTTAAGATTTGTGTAATATCATCTGTTCGTTGGCCATTAATTTTTATATATTGTTAGTAATGATTTTTAACCTTGCTTTTTTTGAACGTTGTGAGCAGACTGCAACAGGGCAGGTGCTGTTTGCCAAGATCCAAGATTCGTAGGCGCTGATGGACTTACATTCTACTTCCATGGCAAAAAAGATGATGATTTTTGCTTAGTTACCGATTCCAATCTTCACATTAATGCTCGTTTCATTGGTAGGAGAAACGAAAACATGAAGAGAGACTTCACTTGGGTACAATCTCTTGGAATTCTCTTCAACAACCATCAAATATTTATTGGTGTCAAGAAAACATCAACCTGGAACGATGCAGTTGATCGCCTAGACTTAGCCTTCGATGGACAACAAATATTTCTTCCTGATCGTGAAGGAGCCAAGTGGGAACCAATGTCAGCTCAAGGAGTTTCCATTTCAAGAACTCGCGATACTAATTCTGTGGTGATTGAAGTGGAAGGGAATTTCCAGATAAAAGCTAGAGTGGTACCAATTACTGAAACAGATTCAAGAATTCATAATTATGGTATCACAGAGGAAAACTGCTTTGCTCATTTAGATTTGAGCTTCAAGTTTTACTCATTGAGTGGCAAGGTAAATGGAGTTTTGGGACAGACTTATGCAAGCAATTATGTAAGCAGGGTGAAAATGGGAAGTGAAATGCCTGTTTTGGGTGGGGAGAAAGAATTTTCATCCTCGGATCTTTTCTCCACTGATTGTGCTGTTTCAAGATTCAGTGGCACTCAAATTGATGGCAGTAGTGAAGAAGAATTTGACTATGCTGACTTGAAGTGTGCAAGTGGTATGGATGGAAAAGGAGTTGTGTGCAAGAGATGAATAATATTGTCGTTAGCTTCATTATCCTTATCATTGTTGTTGTGCAACCACAATAACTAAAGATACCAAATACTATTACATTATTTTAAGGAATAAGATTATGATCTGTTGTAATAAAGCTGCACTGAATTATATATACTCCCTCTGTTGTCGTCGTGTTTCCCTTTTACACACCCCTTAAGAAATATTAATTAGGAAAGGATTTGGACTATTCTACTTTTATTTATGCCTTAAGATATAATCTTCTTTCATTGAATGTTTATTCTATTTATGTGTTATCTCCATCGCCAAGAAAAATTATTACTAAGGATAAAAGAATAATAATCAAATTTGTCTTGAACTTCTAAAATGACAAATAATTTGAGACAACTATTTTTAGTAACCACGACTATTAATACGAGACGGAGGGAAATATGAGTCTAACTGATAAAAGCATCAAGTACAAGTACTACGGCACTGCATGGCGGTAAACAAATACTCCCTCCGGTCCACAATAAGTGACCAATTTGCCTTTTTATTTTGGTCCAAAATAAGTGTCCATTTATATAATCAAGAAAAAAAATCAATTTGTTTTTCCAAAATTACCCTTATATACGTATCCCTAAAAAGTCATTTATTCCTCACATTTGATAAGAGAAGTAAGTGCTACTATAACTATGCTGCAACATTTAATTAAGGGTAGTTTAGTCACACTAATTATTTTTGTTCAGAATTGAGTATTCCCTTAATGGGTGTGCCCAAGTCAAATTGATCACTTATTGTGGATCGAAGGGAGTAATTAATCTGTCATAATTAACATATCTCTCTCTCTCTCTACGCATTTATCAAACCTATAATTCAAGAGTGTATTTGCCATATTTTCAATGTACAAATTAAGGTTAATATGATCAATTTTATTGTTAATTATTGTTAAAAGGTGAATTCCTTAATATGTGTGAAAATATTCGAAAAATCAATTAAAGTGGACCAGAGGAATATTGCTTTACCATTTTCATTTTATTTATTCTTTTTTTTTTTTTGGGAACTTCACAAACAATTTTTGTTGATACATTCGGTCTGCTTAGTTTATTTTCATGTAATGTAATGCACTTAATTCAAGTAATTTTTCTGGGTTGTTTAATAAATTATTAAAAGGCATATTTGTCACAAAAGTTCATATTTAAGCCAGCCTAAAGCAAACACATGAACAACTATTACAGTCTATTCATAACCATATAACTACACTCCTAGGTTATACTGAACCAAACAACCAACTCATGGTCAATCCTGGTGGCTCGACTTTGGACTTCATCTGAAAATAAACCAGGGGAACATAATACATCAATAAAGACCAGTATATAAATACTATTAACAAAAGCCATCCAAATTCTGTGACTACATAGGGAAATCAGAAGGAATAAACGAATATATATGTAGAAGACAATGAATCTTAAATCAATTACTCTGTTGTTGGGACCTGAAAATCTATAAACAATCAAAATAATAGGAACATATCTCCACAAACTGTTCCCTCCAATAAATGCTTACCGCCGCCTCAGATTCCTACCCTTCTGAAAGCAACATGCTGAAATGAAGTAACCAAAGATCCAAACTTTTTACTATACAAGAAAATTGCCAGTCCTTAAATATTCCCAAGATATCTATAACCCTTGGCTTGAGGATGTTCTTGGTCAATCTGATTCATATCAGGGAACATCCAAAACATGGGCCAAGATTGATCTCCAATCAAGAAGCTACTTTCCTTGATCACAACTTCCAACCAATCACAGTTTCTTAGGCAAGTTGTAAGTCTTTTTAAGGAACTTGGAAGCAGCTTCATCATTTCGGTAGCACAAGATGCGTAAAAGGGTGTTTGGTTCAGTTGGGTTCCATTGCCCTGATGTAGGGGGCAAGGGAAGCCTCGATTTTGCGGATGAACCATAAGTTTCCAAAGTTGATCGCCTGAAGCGCTCGATGAGGCTCTCTGCATCAGCCCGGAAAAGAGGAAGTACATCCCTTACTGTTGTTGAGTACTTGTTTATCACATCCACGGGCAATCCGTCCCCATTTGCCCAGAATACATCTTTGAGGGACTTGAAATCGTCCTCTATAATTTGTGAATCCTGCTGAGTGAAAGCCCTAGAAGGTCCTCCAGCAAGCAAAACCAAAAGGAAACCATCAAAGGATGCTCTCATTAAGTCCGCAACCATCCGAGTCCGGACTCTTTCATTAACAGTGTTTGATATGATTGTCAGATTCTTTTCGAGTTCTTGAAGGAAAGGCTCAATGCGCGAAGAAGCTGGCTCCCCAATATACAGTCCATCCCATAAAACAGGACTTAGATCATGAAAGATAATCCTATAGGCAACTGCTTCAGAGAGTTGTTGGATCCCCTCAATACAAGCAGCAGGTGAGATTTCAAACTTCTTACCTAACCCATTTGAAAAGTCTTCTACATGAGCAGATTCAGAATTCCTCAAAAGAATAATAATTCTCTTCTCGAGAACTTCTAGCTCAGTCCGAATTCTATGGAAAGTATTTATACGTACACACAACTGCAGTACCCCAGATGAGTTATCACCGTTCATTGTAGCAACCTGTGAGTTCCTCTTCGTATTAAGCGTCTTATCCTTCTTCTTCCACAACTTTGTCGCAGTCGTACACCTGGTTAGTGCAGGCATGGTTGGAACGTATGTGTTCCTTGATCCTACAAATGGGACCACTCATTAATGGACATGTTACACTATAAAAACTGTGGTCTTCCTATTCATAATAAGATCTAGAAAAATTACCACATCCAGATTTTGCCTTTGATACGTAATACTGAAGACATCTATCGAGGCCACTCATCAAGTCCGGGAGCAATGCTGGATGCATGGGTATCGGTAGGTGGAAGAATGCGTCTAAAGTTTCATCAATAATCCTCAGGACTTCAACAGCAGAGGGGGCAAATCCTCCTTCGTTAGCTTGAGGATTCCAGACCTTTTTACCACAGAAAACAAGATAAGAACGCAAACCAAAGATATAAGATAAGCATAGTTAAAAACAAAATTTAATCAGCAATTTCTACAATCTAAAGGCAGGATTGTAGGGTCATCCGACAAATAAATGATCCTCTCTGTATCAGGAGCAGATGTTATAAGCGTGCGGAGTTCAGAAAAACAAGTTCATATAGGGCCTATGAGATGAAAACCTCAGTTTCCTACAGGTCTGCGGTTATCTTTAATCTAAGGTGTTCAAGTCTAAAAAGTCTCTTGACGCTTGTATGGGGCTACTTAACCTGCTCAAGCAAGGAAAAGTTTGCTCAGAATAATTATCTCATTTTTAAAACCCAAAATCCTGTAATAGGGAGGGTTCTGAAAGTCACTTTTTCTTGTCTTTTTCTAGGTATATGGTGTCACTCCATGCGTTCAACTTGTATATACTCTTGGTTCTTACCACAAAACATCAAATTCAGCTGCTGAGGGGTTTGATCAAGGGAAATAGGCTATGGGCCTATGATAGAGACAAAAGTTGCCTTCTAATCACAGCAGATAAGCAGATATAAAATAGTTGCTTCCACCTTGTGTATGGGAAGTTGAAAGCAAATATCAACTGACGAATCCATACCTCTTGTTGGAGATTTCTGTCAACCCATTCCTTGAGTCTATCTATTCTTGTCTTAATCCAATCTTTCACCATGTTGCCTATTGCACCTTCAGCTTCAAATGGTGGCATCTCACGGATAATGGCCTTCCCACCATCATCACTGTCCACTGAATCTTCAACAGCAATCTGCACAAGATCTTTCTCCAGTTTATCTGCTGCTCTCAGTACTTGTACAGCATCTGGTGTCAATTCCGTTATACCCGAAACAAATTGTTTCAGCTCATTCCCATAGCAAACGTGTAGGGTGGCAACAGCCACACCTGCAGCAAAAGGATGCCATCTCTTCAAGATGGGACTAAAAATCTCGTTCTCTTTAGAAGCCAGCTCACCGACATCCTTTGCGAGGATGGCAAGGACAGGAAGAGGATTTGGTTGGTGTCTTGATGCTCTCCTGCTTGAATCCGCCTTCTCCATTAACTGCATCCAAGAAACCAAATTCCAGTTTTAAATTGCACTCTATTCAGATGGTTCATTCCATTAACATGTTAAGCTGACTTTTTAAGCTAAGCAATAAGGAACTGCACCAAGCACAATCACTACCCTTTCTACAAACATCTGCTGACAGAAGAAAATCATTACAAATATACCCCAAATATGAGAATCGTGGCAAAACTTAGAGGGAACTAAGACTTCGTACAAGTTTGAGATAGGCTGGTGAAAATTGAAGGAGGAGCCTATGCCCCCAAATATGAGAATTCTGGAAAAACTTACAGGAAAGGAAAACTTCATAGAGGTTTGAGAATGTTGGCAGGGTTTAGCCATTGAAGTATAGGTTTCATGAAGGTGAGACATGGGAAAGCTGGCAATATAACTTTACATATCACAAATATGTAAAGAGAGCAGACAAGGAAAAATAAGTGTCCAAACTGATAAAGCTACAGTAAGTGTCAACTAAGGCACTAGGACTGATATGACCAAGGTAGAAAGTATATCACATAAATTGGAGCTGAAAGTAGAATCAGATTGGAAACGACCCAAACAAAAGGTGGAGCAATTTGAGATAGATGCAGTATTTTTTGATAAAGGAGATAGATGCAGTATTTTACCCACATTCACATTAATAGACATGCTTTGAGGCATGCAACACCTTATACTTCTGTTTGAAAAATGCTTTCCCATAATTTTAAATGTTAAAAGTATGCCAGACAACAAAAGTTAGAAAATTTACGAATTCACACCTTATAATCCTAATTTGTCAATTTAACAAACACTAATAACATAACTTTGTAAAAGCAGCTAGTCAAAAGGTGGTGCTTGCTAAAAAAGTCTACAACAATAACTTTGTCTAAAAGAAATCAAGCCTAATAACTGTTATGCTCCCATTAAAAGTTAGAAAAGATGGAACTTGCCTGAGCAAATGCAGTGCGAAGTGATGACCTGATGTAAGTGTCAATTCTACTCCGAGCCACATCAACTTCGCTCTTACGCCGCCGACGATACTCATTAGAAATATCTTCAACAAGAATTTTTGCTGCAGATACCCCTATAGATACAATGGTTGGCATTGATTCAATATTCCCAGCATCAAAAGTGTCATGGTATGCAAGGAGCCTTTTCTCAGCCCAGCCCAACATTGCTGTTAATGTAGAATTCAGAATCTTAGCATATGCAGGATCTTTTGTCGTCTTTGCATCTTTTGCGACTTCAGCTAGCTGACTATCAGCAGCATCTAACAGATCATTCTCAACTTGTCCAGTTGCAACATAACGGTTAAATAAAACCCACGAAAAGCAAATATTGTGAAGCATTTGATTAAGTCCGAGAATTCCCCAAGTTTTCTTTATGAGATCCATAAGTTCATCAACTTCCTCTATGATGGACGCTTCATCATTTACATCAAAGCATGCCTCCAGAAGTATCTCATAGAGTCTGAGGTTCAAAGGGAAACCGTCAGCCCAGTGGCATGATTCAAAAAGAGATCCATCAGATGACCTATTAGCAAGAGCCATTACAGCTGTTCGGAGAACTTGCATTGACTCATTGTTTCTCCCTGTTTCTATTGGACGGTCTAAGGTAGCTTGAATAATTTGCCGCAGCCTCTGCGCAGCAGTATTCGACTTATCCAGTGGCATGTGTGGATGTAAAAGAAGTCCAGCCTCGAGCATTTTTAGATTTCTTTTCTGCCACGCATCGTACTCTCTCTGATCAGTAAAATCTGCAGCTTTGAACTGCTGTAAGAGCTCCAGTGGGAGAACTGTTGACTCAATTCTTCTTCCAACCTGTATCACGCACATTGAAGCATGACTTATTATAGTGAATTGCACCAATTAACCATTCACTAAGCAGTAATAAATCTTCAACGCTCATGAGGAAGTGCAGAAAATTTTACGTCGAAACCTTTTTGTTGGAAAGAACAGAGTAGAAAGAAAGTCAATAACTTTAAGCCTGACTAATTGTAACAACAACTAAAAGACAGATTTCCGTTTCACTCCTGAAAAAAATTGACCAAGAATGCAAAATTCTAAGAGCAAACAAGACAAAGAGGTAAGACAATAATTCTACAGCAAAAGACAAAAACATGATGGGTAGTTTACGAAATTACATAAAAAAAGAGCAGAATAAAGTCCCTTAAGGAATAATGCTCAAGGTTAGCCACTACATTTAACTAGCCTTAGCTGCATTAAGCAGGTCCATCATCAGAAACGGAAGACAACTGAAACTCTATACATCCTGCAAAATTCTATCACGGAAAGCCTGATTGGCTAATAATATCACAACAGCAAAGCAAGATAATAATAATAATAATAATAATAATAATAATAATAATAATGTTAATGAGGACACTGCTAACATAATAAATGGTCAAGATCTGGCTCAAACCCCCCCAAAAAAAAACACACACAACTAGTCAACCTTTAAGGAAGGATAATTAAGGACTATGTTCAATATACACTTCATTCACCTAATTTCAAGAGAACACTAGTCAACCATAGTACTCATACACAAGGAAAGAAGGCCCCGAAGTTGTATATAGAAGGAAATTTCGAACTCAGAAAGAACTACTTGGATTCATTTTAATCCAATCCTCCAGAAACAGAAAGGAAAAATTATCCCCAAAAAGTTCCTAAGTTCAAATTGAACGTGGCATTATCCAGTTTAAAGCTCTAACCCCAGCAACTTAGTACCACAAGGACCGATACGACACTTCGAATTCGCCTCACCAGAATAAAATTGCTTTCTTAAAGGCAACAATAAAGTAGCAGTTAATAACATAAATTGAGCAATTTTCCTAAAAGATCCAACTTGTAAATTGCAACGCACCAAAAAATACAAACTTTATCAAGAATTAACATTAATATACCCAAAAATATATTTAAAAAAATGCAAAAACTGGTGCTTATTCCCTAACAGATCAAACTTGTAAAATCCAACCCACCTAAAAATGCAAACTTTACCAAGAATTACCATTTATACACCGCAAAAAACAGACAAGACTGCACAAACTAGTGATAATTCACTCAGATATAAAACTTGTAAAATGCAACACCACCAAAAGATGAAGACTTTATCAAGAATTAACACTAATCTACCCAAAAAATTTCATAAAAGTGCAAAAACTAGTGCTAATCCCTAACAGATCAAACTTTCAAAATCAAACCCACCTAAAAAAAAATGCAAACTTTAGAGGAAATTACCATTTATATACCCCCAAAAACACAAACTAGTGATAATTCACTCAGATATCATACTTGTAAAATGCAACCCAGCAAAAAAAAACTTTATCAAGAATTTACATTATTATGCATAAATAGAGTATATGATTACACACACACTATTGCTAAGTGAGGTACCTGGCCAGCAGCAATTCTCAAAAGGGCTCTACGAATTCTGGAATCAACACTCTCAGAGACCTTCATTTGAACCCTCATAAGCTCCCCTACAGTTACGGGCTTCTTGGGCTTTCCACCGGAGCCCGGACTCCCCTCCGCCCGCTTAATGCCCGAGCTAGAGCTAGATCGAAGGCCCAGAGCTTTCTTCATCTTAGAAGCAGCAGTAGAAGTAAGAGATCTCTGCATAGAAGGTGAAGATGAAGACGAATTGGAATTCGACGGCGACGGTGACGGTGACGGAGATCGGTCGGTGGGAATGTAGGTTAAGGCTTTTCCGGTGGAAGTACGACAAGAAGCTACGAAGATCTCGTAGGCTGTTTCACGGAGGTCAGCGACGGAGAGTGTCGGAGTTAGGTCGGAGAATGGTGATGGGAGTGGAGATAAGGCGGCGGAGCTGCTGGAAGTTGAGTACCGGCAGCTGCTGGCGGCGGTAGCGGCGGCGCCGGTGGAGTCCCTACGGGAATAGCCTAAAGTACGGTCTCTGAAGAGAGACGCCATTGTCCTGTAGAGAGAGAAAGTAAATGGGGGGGGGGGGGGGTCTGTAGTTTCAGTACTACTAAGATTTTGGAAAGACGAGTAAAGAGAGAAGAGAATATAGGAGTAGTCCTCTTTCCCTTTTTTCTTTCTTTTTCCTTTTCAAATTTTCACTCTTTCTTTTGGAAATTAATGACTTAATTTATATTTAACAGAAAAATAATAATATTGGAATCTAATGATAGAGTATGCCGAGACTTGCATTAACTATTTCTGCAAATAATACTATAAATGACTTTAGTTTATTTGTAAAAGAATTATTTATGGTTCAATACTGTTGATTTATTTACATTGAAGATTAAACAGTCAATAAATGAGAGTAGGAAATAAATCTAAGAAGATTTCATTAAATAGATATTGTCTTAATTGCCAAATTACATAAATTTCTATTAACATTTGAATGATTTCTATTGTTATTTCAAGAACTATTTTACAATTCAAGTACTTAAATATTAATTATGGGATTTTGTTCTTTTGTATATATATAAAACTCATAAGGATAACACTAACTGTTTAAAAACTATATTATTCGACATAAAATTAGTAGTAATAAATTAAAAAAATTAAGTGATACTATCTTTTACTAATAATTTAGTAGTTTAGACTTAGGTCTTTGAAATATTTCTCAAAATATAACAAATTTGATAATAAAAAAAAAGGGGAGCTATTATAAAATTCAAGTACTTAAATATTAATTATGGGATTTTTTTCTTTTGTATATATGTAAAACTCATAAGGATAACACTAACTGTTTAAAAGCTATATTATTCGACATAAAATTAGTAGTAATAAATTAAAAAATTAAGTGATACTATCTTTTACTAATAATTTAATAGTTTAGATTTAGGTCTTTGAAATATTTCTCAAAATATAACAAATTTGAAATTTAAAAAAAAAAGGGGGGGGGGGGGGGGGGNGCAATTTTTACGTGGGGCACGGGGGTTTAGGCCTTCATGGCTTTTTACAATGTTAAATTTAACAAAATATCTTTTTTAAATCTCTTAGCAAATCTTCCACGTGTAAAAAAAAGAAAAATGGGTGAAGTGAAGAAGCTCAACTAATTGTATGACTAAACTAGTGTCCAATTTACACATAGAAAATGAAAGAGACTAGATTGTGATATCCTAACTGTACAATTCACGTATCATATTCATAAGAATCATACTATTTGGTATTTGGTGTATGTTGAGAAGTACTCCCTCCGTTTCAGTTTACGTGAACCTATTTCCTTTTTGGTACGTTCCAAAAAGAATGACTCATTTCTAAATTTGGAAACAATTTAGCTTAAACTTCCAATTCTACCCTTAATGAGAAGTTTTTATAACCACACAGATACTTTGGGTTCTTTTCTGACTTGTTTAGGATCACAAATTCCAAAAGTCTTCATTTTTTCTTAAACTTCGCGCCCAGTCAAACATAATAGGGAAATTGGCTGTAATGTGAAAGATATTAGTTAGAATTTGATGCTAGTCTTCTTGATATTTGGGGATACTAGCCACTAGCCCACACACATACATATATTACAAGAATGTGTGTACTTCCACTTTTTTCTTTTCATTTTGTTTCGTTTAAAGAAGAATAATTAAAGAGTGTGAAATGACATAGACAATTAAATAGAGTGATGGCGGTGGCAGAAAATCTGGGCATGTTCTCATTGTGTTATAGTCCCATATTTTATTGTTTAGAAGTATAGAATTATAGATGCACATGACACTATATAATATGGTTAGTTAGTTAAATGATAAATCCCTCGTTTCTCGTTTGATACATGGGATAAGAGATAATTAATTTTGAGACTAAATTTGAAATTAGTTTACCCCATATTTGGTTGAGATAAAATTACAATATAAGTAATCCCGGAATTAATTATCTCGAGATTGTAATATTTTTTTATTCATATGAAATGGTAGAATAACTAATCTGAGATAATTAACCCTGAAATAACTTATTTCCAACCAAACTGACCCATAATGGTATAGCAGATAGTTTTAACACATGCTTCGGTACTAAATCTCAATATTGGAAATTAAAAATAAAATAAAATTGGAGTTGACTTTATGAGAATGTAGCAGATTTGACTAAATCTTAAATTTTAAGGATGAGTTTGTTATGTTTTAATCTAAACGCTCATATACTAGCAATTGAAAAGAGGTTCACCAACGCTAATCTTCAAAGCAGCTTTTTTAGTCAAATTATTATTTTAATTAATATTTTTTAAGATGCATGTAAAAGGTAAATATGACAAGCAAAAAAAACGGAGGAAGAAAACATATAAATTTAAATTTTGTTGACTTTATAATCGCTGCTATCTGATTGGTTTTGCACTACTCCTATAAAATATATTCATAGACTAAAAGATATAACTATGAGAATATTCAAAGAGAGACAAATTAAAAACATAGAATTATTTGTGTTATTTCTTAATTTTGATTTCTTTTTGTCATATATCGTTCCGATAGAAGACTTTAGAACACATTAAGCATCTAGCGTGGTTGGATTTATTGTTGAGAAAATTCTTAACGAGTAGAATTACTACTAGTTACACATTATTAACTTCTGAAATATGGATTATTATCAAGAAGTGAATAGTTTGACAACTTTTATTTAGTTCTCCTCAAACTTTACGGGATCTTTAATACCTCTGAAAGATTGAACTTGAAAATTTAATAGTCTTGACCCCCTGGATGCTGACAATCCATGGGAGTGTAACACCCGAACTATTCTGCCTTTATAATTTGATTAAGACGCGACTAATTTTTATTCTTGGGAGGAGGTAATTGAAGATTGGCTCATATAGTCGTATTAGGGATATCTTAAGTCAAATTTAGAAATTTGTTAAAATAGATAAAGGTCACCATATACAGCAAGATTGAAGTGACTTGTGTAAGTTTCTAGTCATAGTTATATTATTGGCACTTGGTCAAACTATTTCTGTTTTGTATGGTCAAGAAAGCATTTCATATGTTTTTTAAGTTTCTACAATCAATTTGTTTCGACTAAAATTTTCACAACATTTGCAAATAAGATCCCAAAGAAAAATAGAAAAGGCGAAAAAGTATTTTGGATGGCCCATCATCTTATCATTAACAATTTATTTTATAATAATAATACTTAGCATGATAATTACTAAGTTGAAAGTGACAGTTGGTCCAATGATTAGGACAGCTGCCCTCCCTAAATTATAGAGAAACCCCAACAAGACAATATACACATGCTTACAGCAACTACTAGTAGGATAGAGTACGCGGAATTAATTAACTTTAGCTGATAAAATAAAATTATTTGTTACTTCATGGCAAGAATATTGGTTTTTAACATTTTCAAAAATGTAAGTTACATAAATAAATACTACTACTAGATAAAAAGTACTTTTATAGTAAAATGTATTCAAATATACAAAGTTGTGGTAGAAAGGAGAGATATTTGATTCTCTAAATAGTACTTAGTTAGTAATAATGCCATATAAAATAAAAACTTAAGTAATATTTAACCCCTTCATACACTAGTAATGATGTAGATACTCACATCTAATTTCTACTACTCCCTTCTTATAAAAGTAAAATGTAATTGATTATTTCTGGTGCTGAAAATTTTAAAAAGTTTGTTCTATATGAAACTTAATGTTACATTAATCAAAGTAGCTCAAAATTTGTGTTTTTTTTTCCTTTTTAAGGAATCGACATTAGATGCCAAAAAAGAGAGAGAGAGAGAATATATAAATATAGTGAAAACTAGCATATATTGGAATAATTTTCGAACCATTGCATTGATGGTGATATTTTGTACCTTAGTAAACTAATTCGCAATTTAGATAAATGGAGAGTATGAATACAACAACAACAACTATCCAGTAAAATCCCACAAAGTGTGGTATGGGGAGGGTAATGTGTACGCAGACCTTACCCTACTCCGATAGGGCAGAGAGGCTGTTTCCGATAGACCCTCGGCTCAGAAAGACGAAAATAAAACAAGAAAAGACAATTCATTAGTAACTCCATTAGAAATCGTAATAGTAACAGAAGCATAACAACCAAAAGATAAATGATATGCATTAACAGTAGCCAGAATCTAAGGCCCGGGGCTAAGATAAACAACAAGGATAGTGTGGACTCAACATAAACTGCAAGCCATCTAAGCTCAACCCTAATCCAACCCCGCCTCACCCCGGGTATGAAGTAAGGAGAGCTCTACTACCCCCTAACCTACAACCCTAGTGCTTGACCTCCAGACCTTCCTATCAAGAGCCATGTCCTCGGAAATCTGCAGTCGTACCATGTCCTGCCTGATCACCTCCCCCCAATACTTCTTAGGCTTCCCTCTACCTCTTCTTAAATCATAATTCTACTAAAGGTAAAATTTAATTGATTATTTCTTGTCACGAACCGGATTTTCCACCCTCGGGAGTCGTGATGGCGCCTACTAGTGAAAGCTAGGCAAGCCAATTATTTCAATCATTTACCTCTTTCTCATTTTTAATCCATTAACAGTTAAGAACCAACATTCAATAAACAACAGAATTTAATAAGCGGAAGACTGAAATGAAATGTTTAATAATGCTACCAATACCAATCCGTAACAAAACTACCCAAGACTGATGTCATAATTTCACAGACTGTCAAGGAGCACTACAAATAAAGGTCTGAAAAAAAGTAATACAACACTGTCTCTGAAAATACATGAAAGAAATAGGATAAAAGATAGAAGGAGATTCCAAGGCATGCGAACGCCGGCAGGACTACCTCGGGTCGCCTGATGATCTAGGAGTAGCAACCTCACTACGGTCCGAAAGCTACAACATCGGGATTTGCACAAAAGAGTGCAGAGTATAGTATCAGCACAATCGACCCCATGTGCTGGTAAGTGCTAGCCTAACCTCGGCAAAGTAGTGACGAGGCTAGGACCAGACTATCAAATAAACCCGTGCAGTTAAATCATATACAGCGGAAAACTAAAGGCAGATTATTTACAATTTAAAAGTAAGAAGGGGGAGGGAGACATGCTGCGAGTATATCAAGTAACAACAGGAAACAAATAATTAACCGTAAAGAACACCATGACTCAAATATCAACAATAATCAGTAAATCAAGACAAGTGCATGGCATCACCCTTCGTGCTTTTACTCTTGTCCTCACCAAATATCATTATAATCGGCACTGCATCACCCTTCGTGCTTTTACCTCACATAATCATGGCACGGAATGATCCTTCGTGCATTATCACTCATATAAAGGCACAGAATGGTACATCGTGCGGCACGACATCACCTTTTCATGCATTAACACTCTCTCACAAAAACAATGCACGGCATCACCCTTCGTGCTTTAACACTCTCTCACCAAAACAATGCACGGCATCACACTTCGTGCTTTAACACTCTTCCTCACCCAATCAACAATCACAAACAATAAGGGCAAGGAAATAAATGAAATCACAATAAAATCACAATGAAAATCCCGGCAAGGGAACAATATCAAAAACAACAACCGGCAAGGGAAAAATATAAAAGCAACAACATCCCGGCAAGGGAACAATATTAAAAGCAACAACATCCCGGCAAGGGAACAATATTAAAAGCAACAACATCCCAACAAAGGATACAATATCATAATCCTCTTCTCTTTTTCACATTTACTTCACGACTCAATTTACAACTTGATCCAACACTCTACAATGTTCAACTACCAATGATACTTTCACAAATCAATTCACAACTTGAGCCAACGCTCTTAAATGTTCAATTACCCAATTTACTTCCACAAGCCTTGTGCAACAATAGTAATATCACATAAGGCATGAACAATACAAAATGGAGTCACATTAATCATAGTATAAGACTCACGGGCATGCTTGACACCAACGTATAGATACTCGTCACCATGCCTATACGTCGTACTCAACAATTAACACATAGAAAATAGGACACGACTCCTAATCCCTCAAGCTAAGGTTAGACCAAACACTTACATCGATGCCACGAACACAATTCAAGCCTCAATTGCTGCTTTACCTCTTGATTTCACCACCAATTCGCTCGTATCTAGCCACAAGTTACTTAACTATATCAATAAATGCTAAATGAATCAATTCTAATGCATGAAAATAGATTTTCTGAAGTTTTTCTCAAAAAGTCAAAAATTGACCCTGGGCCCACATGGTCAAAACCCGAGGTTCGAACCAAAACCCGATTACCCATTCACCCACGAACTCAAATATATAATTTGTTTTGAAATCGGACCTCAAATTGAGGTCCAATTCTCCAAATTTTGAAAAAACATAGGTTCTACCTAAAACACCCAATTTCCCCCATGAAAACCCTTGATTTTGAGTTGAAATCATGTGAAAAGATGTTAAAGATTGAAGAAAACGAGTTAGAAACGACTTACAATCGATTTGGAGAAGAACTTTTCTTTGGAAAATCGCCCAAGAGAGTTTATGTTTTGAACGAGTTTGAAAAATGAAAGATTTTCGACTAAGTCATGAATTTGCAGGTCGCAAATATCGCAATTGCGACTAGGGTTCGCAATTGCGAACCCTTCAGAACCTGCTAACTTCGCAAATGCGAAGACTTTGTCGCATTTGCGACCCAGTGCAATTCCGGTCCTTTTCGCATTTGCGAGGGACCCTCGCATTTGCGACCCAAGGCAGCCCAGGTCATCTTCGCATTTGCGATAAAGCTTCGCATTTGCGAGCCAGGCTTCGCATTTGCGAAGCCTGCAGACCTGCAACATACCAGCAATTCCTAAGTCCAAATTTCACTCCGTGGCCTATCCAAAACTCACCCGAGCCCTCGGGGCTCCAAACCAAACATGCACACTAACCTAACAACATCATACGGACTTGCTCGTGCAATCAAATCATCAAAATAACATCAACAACTATGAATTTAGCATCAAAATCAAAGAAAATCTCAAGAACTTTCAAAGTTTCAAATTTTACAACTAAGGTTTCGAATCACGTCATATGACCTCTGTTTCTTACCAAACTTTACAGGCTCAACTTAAATCACATATAAGACCTGTACCGGGCTCCGGAACCAAATACGGGCCCGATACCATTAAATTTCAAACACATTTCATTTCCAAAAACTCATATATATTCCAGAAAATAATTTTCTTTAAAAATTCATTTCTCGTGCTTGGGACCTCGGAATTCGATTCCGGGCATTCGCCCAGGTCCCATATTTTCCTACGGACCCTCCAGGACCATCAAATCACGGGTCCGGGTCCGTTTACCCAAAATATTGACCGAAGTCAACTTAAATTCATTTTAAAAGCAAATTTTATCATTTTTCACAGATTTTCACATAATGGCTTTCCGGATACACGCCCGAACTGCGCATGCAAATCGAGGTGAGACAGAAAGAGGTTTTTAAGGCCTCGGAACAGATAATTTATTTTCAAAACGAGTGATGACCTTTTGGGTCATCACATTCTCCACCTCTAAAACAACTATTCTTCCTCGAACGGACATAAGAAGGAAGTACCTGAGTCGGAGAAAAGATGGGGGTATCGGCTCCGCATATCGGACTCGGACTCCCAGGTCGATGCCTCAGCAGGCTGACCTCTCCACTGAACACGAACAAAAGGGAAACTCTTCGATCTCAACTTACGAACCTGCCGGTCTAGAATAGCTACCGGCTCCTCCTCATAGGACAAGTCCTTGTCCAACTGGACAGTACTGAAATCTAACACGTGGGATGGATCCCCGTGATACTTCCGAAGCATGGACACGTGATACACTGGATGCACGGATAATAAGCTCCGCGGCAACGCAAGTCTGTAAGCCACCTCCCCCACTCGATCAAGAATCTCAAACGGGCCAATGAACCTAGGGCTAAGCTTGCCCCTCTTACCAAATCTCATCACGCCCTTCATAGGCAACACCAGAAGCAACACCCGCTCGCCGACCATGAATGCCATATCACGAACCTTACGGTCGGCATAACTCTTTTGCCCGGACTGAGCTGTACGAAGCCTATCCTGAATGATCCTGACCTTGTCCAAGGCATCCTGTACTAGATCCGTATCCAACAACCGAGCCTCTCCCGGCTCAAACCACCCAACCGGCGACCGACACCACCTACCATATAAAACCTCATAAGGAGCCATCTGAATGCTCGACTGGTAACTGTTGCTGTAGGCAAACTCCGCTAAAGGCAAAAACTGATCCCACGAGCCTCAAAATCAATAACACAAGCTCGGAGCATATCCTCCAAAATCTAAATAGTACGCTTGGACTGTCTGGATGAAATGCTATGCCCAATTAGACCCGTGTGCCCAACTCACGTTGCACTGCTCTCCAGAAATGCGAGGTAAACTGCGTACCTCGATCAGAAATGATAGACACGGGCACACCATGAAGACGAACAATCTCCGGGATATAGATCTCAGCTAACCTCTCAGAAGAATAGGAGACTGCCACAGGAATGAAATGCGCTGACTTAGTCAGTCTATCAACAATAACCCACACTGCATCGAACTTCCTCTGAGTCCTTGGGAGTCCAACAACAAAGTCCATAGTGATACGCTCCCACTTCCACTTAGGAATCTCAATCTTCTGGTACAAACCACCAGGTCTTTGATGCTCGTACTTTACCTGCTGACAATTCAAACACCGAGCTACATACGCAACAATATCCTTCTTCATCCTCCTTCACCAATAGTGCTGCCGTAGATCCTGATACATCTTAGCGGCGCCCGGATGAATAGAGTACCGGGAACTGTGGGCCTCCTCTAGAATCAATTCTCGAAGTCCATCCATATTAGGCACACAAATACGACCCTGCATCCTCAAAACTCCATCATCTCCAACTGTGACCTGCTTGGCACCACCGTGCTGCACCGTGTCCTTTAGGACACACAAATGGGGATCATCATATTGCCGATCTCGGATACGCTCAAACAATGAAGAATGAGCGACTGTGCAAGCTAACACACGGCTGGGCTCAGAAACATCCAACCTCATGAACTGATTGGCCAAAGCCTGAACATCCAAAGCAAGCGGTCTCTCACCGACCGGAATATACGCAAGACTGCCCATACTGGCTGACTTCCTACTCAAAGCATCAACCACCACATTGGCCTTCCCCGGATGATATAAGATGGTGATATCATAGTCTTTCAACAGCTCCAACCACTTTCTCTGCCTCAAAGTTAGCTCCTTCTGCTTGAACAAGTATTGCAATCTCTTGTGATCCGTGAACACCTCACATGACACGCCATATAGATAGTGCCTCCAAATCTTCAGCGCGTGAACAATGGCTGCTAACTCCAAATCATGGACTGGATAGTTCTTCTCATGAATCTTCAACTGACGTGAAGCATATGCAATGACCTTGCCATCCTGCATCAACACCGCACCAAGTCCAATACGAGATGCGTCACAATAAACTGTATATGGCCCTAAACCTGGGGGCAAAAACAACACCGACGCCGTAGTCAAAGCTGTCTTGAGCTTCTGAAAGCTCGCCTCACACTCGTCCGACCACCTGAACTGGGCACCCTTCTGGGTCAACCTGGTCATCGGGGCTGCAATAGAGGAGAACCCCTCCACAAACCGACGGTAATAGCCTGCCAAACCCAAGAAACTCCGGATCTCTGTATCTGATGTGGGTCGAGGCCAGTTCTTGACTGCCTCTATCTTCTTCGGATCCACCTGAATACCTTCTGCTGAAACAACGTAACCCAAGAATGCAACCGGACTCAACCAGAAGTCACACTTCGAAAACTTAGCATACAACTGACTATCTCTCAGAGTCTGAAGAACCACTCTCAGATGCTGCTCATGCTCCTCCCGGCTGCGGGATAAATCAAAATATCATCAAT
Source organism: Nicotiana attenuata (assembly GCF_001879085.1). Lineage (NCBI taxonomy): Eukaryota > Viridiplantae > Streptophyta > Magnoliopsida > Solanales > Solanaceae > Nicotiana > Nicotiana attenuata. The sequence continues at coordinate 351,328 of NW_017670664.1, read as the reverse complement.
GACTATCACGAATGAATCCAAGTAAGGCTTGAACACTCGGTTCATCAAATCCATGAAAGCTTCTAGGGCATTTGTCAATCCGATTGACATCACCAAGAACTCATAATGCCCGTACCGAGTGCGGAAAGCTGTCTTAGGGTCATCGCATGCCCTAATCCTCAACTGATGGTAGCCCGATCTCAAGTCGATCTTAGAAAACACTTTGGCACCCTGAAGCTGGTCAAACAAATCATCAATCCGCGGCAATGGGTACTTATTCTTGATTGTGACCTTGTTCAATTGCCGATAATGTATACACATCCTCATCGATCCGTCCTTCTTCTGAACAAACAACACCGGCGCACCCCAAGGCGAGACACTAGGCCTAATAAAGCCCTTATCAATCAAGTCTTGCAACTGCTCCTTCAATTCTTTCAACTCAGGCGGGGCCATACGATACAGTGGAATAGAAATGGGCTGAGTGCCCGGAGCCAAATCAATGCAAAAGTCAATATCCCTATCGGGTGGCATACCCGGCAGGTCTGAAGGGAAAACCTCAAGAAACTCATGAACAATAGGCACATAATCCATAGAAGGAACCTCAGCACTAGAATCACGAACATATGCCAAATAGGCCAAACACCCCTTCTCGACCATACGCCGAGCCTTCATATAAGAGATAACACGACGGGTAGAATGACCAGGAGTCCCTCTCCACTCAAGACGAGATAGACTCAGTAAGGCTAAGGTCACAGTCTTGGCATGACAATACAAGATAGCGTGGTAAGGTGATAACCATTCCATCCCCAAATGACATCAAAATCAACCATGTCCAACAGTAACAAATCTACTCGGGTCTCAAGACCCCCAATCACAACTATGCAAGAATGATGAACATGATCTACCATAATAGAATCACCCACCGGTGTAGACACATAAATAAAAGCACTCAAGGAATCACTAGGCATGACCATGTACAATGCAAAATAAGATGACACATAAGAGTATGTAGACCCTGGATCAAATAGCACTGAAGCATCCCTACTACAAACCAGAATCGTACTTGTGATAACTGTATTGGAAGCCTCAGCCTCAGGCCTGGCTGGAAGAGCATAACATCGGGGCTGGGCCCCACCACTCTGGACTACATCTCTGGGACGACCTGCTGTATGCTGGCCTCCACCTCTAGCGGCCTGACCTCCACCTCTAATACCTCTACCTCCACCTCTAGCACCTCTACCTCCACCCCTAGCTGGCTGAGCGGGCTGTGGAACACTCGGTGCTTGAAACCATGACACGGGAACCCTGATGCTGGGAGCTGCTCGATGCTCGGGGGCAAAATCTAGCAATATGCCCCGTATCGCCACAAGTATTACAAGCCCTCGGCTACTGACACTGCTAACCCTGACGACCTGAACGACCACCCCAAAAACTCTGGAGCGGCGGTGCACTGATAGGAGCTGGTGGTGCACTATAGGACTGCTGATCATAATACTGCATATGAGAACCACGGCCACCTGAAGCACCATGCGAAACCTGAAGTGCTGACTGAAAAGGCGTAGGAGGATGGCCTCTACCAAAAGAATCTCTGCCTCCAAACGAGGCACCACTAAATCTGGGCCTCTTGTCAGACCCCTGACTACCCCCTGTGATAAAACCATCTCAACCCTCCTGGCCATATTGGCCGCATCCTGAAAGGAAATCTCGCTCCCCGTCTCCTTGGCCATCTGAAGTCGGGCTGAATGAGTCCCTTAATGAACCTCCTCACTCTCTCTCTCAATGGGAAGTATAAGAAGAGCATGACGGGCCAAATCAATAAACCTGGTCTCGTACTGAGTAACAGTCATAGAACCCTGCTGGAGACGCTCAAATTGCTTCCGGTAGATCTCTCTCTGAGTGATAGGGAGAAACTTCTCCAAGAATAGCTGAGAAAACTGATCCCAAGTCAAAGCTGGTGACCCAGCTGGCCTAGCCAAGCAATAATCTCTCCACCAAGTCTTGGCAGATCCAGATAAGCGAAAAGTAGTGAAGTCGACCCCATTGGTCTCCACTATCCCCATGTTCCTGAGAACCTCATGACAACTGTCTAAATAATCCTGGGGGTCCTTAGAAGATGCACCGCTGAAAGTGATAGTGAAGAGCTTGGTAAACCTGTCCAATCTCCATAAGGCATCAGCAGACATAGCTTCTCCATCACCGGTCTGAGCTACCACACCCGGCTGAACTGCTCCAACTGGCTGAGCTGCGGGAGTCTGAAACTGGGGAGCCATCTGATCTGGAGTGCGGGTAGCAGGAGTCTGGGCTCCTCCTCCAGCCTGAGAGACGGCTGGTGCTACAGGAAGCAAGCTTGCCCGGGTGACACTCTCCATAAGGCCCACTAGACGGACCAGAGCATCCTGGAGTATTGGGGTAGCAATGAACCTCTCTGGGACCTGAGCTGGGCCCACCGGAACTGCCTAGGCCGGAACCTCTTCATCAAACTCAACCTGAGGCTCCGCCGCTGGTGCTGCTGCTCTGGGCTGAGCTCTGCCCCTGCCTCGGCCTCTAGCACGGCCTCGGCATCTGCCCCTCGTGGGAGCTGCTGCTGGGGTCTCGGGCTGCTGGTCAGTGGATGAGGAAGCACGTGTTCTCGCCATCTGCGAAAGAACATAGTAAAAATTCGATTAGCATTGAGAAACCAAACCGCACGACCAGAAAGAATAGATGTGAAGTTTTTCCTAACTCTGTAGCCTCTAGTGATAATTACAGACGTCTCCGTACCGATCCGTCAGACTCTACTAAGCTTGTCCGTGAATTGTGAGACTTAAGTAACCTAGAGCTCTGATACCAACTTATCACGACCCGGATTTTTCACCCTCGGAAGTCATGATGGCACCTACTAGTGAAAGCTAGGCAAGCCAATTATTTCAACCATTTACCTCTTTCTCATTATTAATCCATTAACAGTTAAGAACCAACATTTAATAAACAACAGAATTTAATAAGCAGAAGACTGAAATGAAATGTTTAATAATGCTACCAATACCAATCCGTAACAAAACTACCCAACACTGGTGTCATAATTTCATAGACTGTCAAGGAGTACTACAAATAAAGGTCTGAAAAAGAGTAATACAACACTGTCTCTGGAAATACATGAAAGAAACAGGATAAAAGATAGAAGGAGACTCCAAAGCCTGCGGACGCTGGCAGGACTACCTCGGGTCGCCTGATGATCTAGGAGTAGCAACCTCACTACAGTCCGAAAGCTACAACACCGGGATCTGCACAAAAAGAGTGCAGAGTGTAGTATCAGCACAATCGACCCCATGTGCTGGTAAGTGCTAGCCTAACCTCGGCGAAGTAGTGACGAGGCTAGGACCAGACTATCAAATAAACCTGTGCAGTTAAATTATATACAGCGGAAAACTAAAGGCAGAAAATTTACAATTTAAAAGTAAGAAGGGGGAGGGAGACATGCTGCGAGGATATCAAGTAACAACAGGAAACAAATAATTAACCGTAAAGAACACCATGACTCAAATATCAACAATTATCAGTAAATCAAGACAAGTGCATGGCATCACCCTTCGTGCTTTTACTCTCGTCCTCACCAAATATCATTATAATCGGCACTACATCACCCTTCGTGCTTTTACCTCACATAATCATGGCACGGGATGATCTTTCGTGCATTATCACTCATATAAAGGCACAGAATGGTACATCGTGCGGCACGACATCACCTTTTCATGCATTAACACTCTCTCACAAAAACAATGCACGGCATCACCCTTCGTGCTTTAACACTCTCTCACCAAAACAATGCACGGCATCACCCTTCGTGCTTTAACATTCTTCCTCACCCAATCAACAAATCACAACAATAAAGCAAGGAA